>NC_051158.1:100494735-100552281 GCF_013339745.2 Dermacentor silvarum | reverse complement strand
TAAAACGCTACGTGTTAACGGCGATGCAAACAACGACACGCAACGTTCAGAATGCGAGGTGTTGGATGGTGTTGAAATAGCAGCAAGCGATATGTGCTTATTCTTTACCGCTGCTTCTCCCAGGTGCTCTGCACGCGTGAGACCAGAGATCGGCAGAATTACCTAAGGCCCCACGAACACAACGACCACAAAACAGCAAACCCGCAGTTACAACTGTCAAGGACACGAATCAAGAGTAGATGGGCGGTCCTGGAGTCACTGCAAGACCTCATGAGCCTGGTGTTTTCGTTGTTTAATATAGCAATGATTTATGAATACTCTTAATGTAGCTAACAGTTCAACCCGCCTTCTTCATTAAAGTGGACTGAGCCAATGCAGGAACCTGTGCAGTCTGTTTACATAATCGCACAACGAACCTCATATGAACGCACCTATCGTGGGTCCACCAATAACTCTAAGCAGAAGAACAGCACGCGCGCTGTCATGTGCATAGGCTAGATACTTAATAGCTTAATGTGAATTCCTGTAGCTCGAAAAAATTAGGTTTCTTCAAGCCTTTTTTTCTTCTGATTCAGGATCGGGAAAGCATCGTGAGCATAGCCCCAAGATTCGATGTTGCACAAGCGGTCTCGGCCAGGTTCTCGGAGCTGATGTCAAAGTCAACAAAATTCGGCAATGAAATAAATAAATGTGCGCATGGTGCACGTATAATCTCTCTGTTAGTATGTATGTGTGATCATGCCTACTTACTTCACTATAGCATGTTATTGCACTGTTTGGCAAATATCTCGATTGAACCAGCTTAGTCATACACGCCTGATTGGTTCTTTTTATGTTATTCGCTATGCGTTGGCAGTCTATATCCTGCTCCGTGATTCTGTACTCAATTTATTTCTTATGTTCCTTATATTGCACTCGTGCCTGTTGAACCCCTACTGATCAAAGAACGCAAGTTGTCAGTGTCATGCCCACCTTTATTTATTGTTACGGCACTTGCGTTTGTGGCAACAATATCGCTCACGGGCGCAGCATCTTATCTGCCGTTCTCAGCAAAAGCCTTTCCATTGCCATGTACAATATTAGTCTTAATATTCTAGAATATTTGTAGCTACCATTATTTCATCTATTCTATGCGTGCATCGTGAATGTCAATCCTGTGACGAATATACGCAAGCATCGTGTGTACGGGCATGAATATTTTAGCATTGAGTCACGCTTAGATATGGATCACATGCAGGAGGCCTGATATCCGCACGTGCGACACCAGATCAAACTTTTCCTGGCTGTGAGGAGCACTATCGGCGAGATGGGCCTCTGGCAAAACATGTAGCCTACATGATGGGCCGCTTTCACAACAGGACGCCTACGGTATGTGCCTATGAAGAGTTGGCCGATATAAGGCATCGTTGAAATGTGGAGCAAATTTCATTGAGTTTCCGGCTTGCATGTGCGCCAGTTTTCTCTTTTTTTATTACCCAGACTACGAATAGGTAATATTTGTAATGCTTACAGTGCCATGCCTAGAATGTCGCTGATAGTAGCGTTGATGCACGAAGCTGAAAAAAAAAGATAGAAAAAGAAACAGAAAACAATTTTTACAGTCGGGCCTGCGGTATATGCGCCGTAAAACTTTAAAAAGCGTTGCCACCGCTAGCTAACGTACGACATAGCACCACCTGGAGGAAATGATTTTCTGGGCGAGTTATTCTGGCGGTGTCAACTCATTATTTACTGCCGCGCATAGAAGGGCTGATGTTTCCAGCAGCGAGCGCATGCCATGTGTTCCCGCGATGCCATCCTCGAAATGTTTGTAGGATTTCGAAGCAAGATAGTTTTTTTTGTAGTTGAAACTTTGGCGCAAGGTAAATATTTATAATGAACATGAGTAATTCAACTATATTCTCCGATAAGCTCTTAGGAAAATTTCATTGACGCATATTAAGATAATAACGCTGCGGCACGTGCTGCAATTGCGCCATTGAAGCCAAAGCTGAAAGCGCGCACAAAAAGCAGGAATTGTGATGTTATCGCACAAACAACGAGATATTCGCCTTGAAACTTGCGAGAAAATGATTCGACTTCCCCATATCATCTTCCATAAAGCCTTCCTTGGCAGTGCGAAACAACCTACGTGGAACAACGATGTACTTAGGGGCTTATCGGCCGGATAGCGAAATATATCATACTGGCTAGACTGACCGTTGACCACTGTCGAAAAGCGCCAAAAATCACTGAGGCAAGACGGCCTAAGCAAGAAAACATAGATCAGACGGAATGTTTTAATGGTAATGATGAGATGGGTGATTTCTGTTATTCGTGCTGCGAGCGACAGCCCGCTTATGCTTCAAAATCACCTTTCACACTCTTTTACTCACTGCGTAGAAAGTTAGCCCTTTCCGCGTTGCTTTACGTGAACGACTAGCTCATTGTGTTATTCGATAACGATGGTTTTTTCCCGGAGTTTTAGTTGATACTGCCTTAACTTTTCATCATCATATCTCTCCAGTCTGCAAAAAATTTCTACGGTAGGCGTGCCGCCCTTAAAGCTCGAACTATTTAATTCAAGGTAGTAACCACTTTATATTAGGCGTTATCCACTGCCATATCACTTATTTCATTCCAAGTCGGGGTCATTCGCATTCTGTTCACCCTTGTCACCATGAAACTGGAAAACAAGCTCTTCGCATCATTACTTTCGCGCTCGGAGAGTCCCCTCTTTGTTCACCCTAATGACGTACGTTATCCTGTGTATAGAAAGGGCAATATGTTCTTTTAAAGTCTCCACCGCATTTTTTTTAAAACGTATGGCAGAACTGATGCTTTTCAATACAAATTACACTCATTCTGCTTCCATCACAACTTGCGTTTACAGATTATTTATAGTAATTACTGCTGAGCAACTCTTTTTGTCCTGCAATATTTTTCTGGCGCGGCCTTTTAAATTATTTAAAAGGAATAGCTTGTTGGAATTGTTTCAAAGAAAGTTGGAAATATTCTCTGTTTAGTTATAATTACCCACACCTTAATTTTTCCTATTTCTGATTGACCTCTTTTTAACGTATTCCTTGATTAGTCGCAAAGTTCTGCTTTCTATAGTTTACTTGCACAGACGTTCCAGCACACAGTGAATCATCTTGTGGCGGCCTTCCATATTTCATGGATCTGTATTTTGATTTAGATTCTCTAAATAACTTTAAGTTATCCGCATATGTATATGTCCTGGCTGCATGTACCTGGCGTGGTGACGATTGTCCTCTCGTCTGTTTGTTTGCTAGTTATTTAAGGAGAACAAAGAAATAACTCCATGCATATTTTTGCAGGTGAAGAAGCGGAGAAATAAGACGTGCCAATAATCGATTTTTTTATGGGCGAGTACAGCAGTAATTGTGCGGACTGAACGTGGAAACTTAAATGATCCGACGTCATGTTTTTTTTTTTTTGAGGAGAAAACCAATTCCCGTTGCTATAGCACGGTACTTTGATGCTGCCGTTTAGCCTGTACGAGTTTCCCTTAGCGTTTACCAGCTGTAATTAGCAGCGAGCGGTAGTACTCTGGATCGTTCAGTGTCGACGGGTTCGTTCAGTCACGTTTGACGCATCAACGTGGCGTTACCTTGACCCACGGCTCATACCGATGAGAAAATGGTGGTATCATTAATGCACACAGCGAACGGCGGCGCCGCGCGGTCTGACGAAACTAACGCGATGGTGGAATCATACTTTCCATATACAGTATCGGCGGCCTTTGAAATGTTTTCAGAATACAGCAGCGGTAGATTGAACATAGAACGTGTGAACAGGGATAGGCTGATACCACCGCTCTAGCCAGGACAAGGGGATGTTTGTACCCTGTAATGTTAATTGCCATCTGTAAGAAACCGGAGAAAATTCAGGACACTTTTTCTGGGGTGCAGGGACTCAGTGTTCATTGAGAGGTCTACAATGGGCCATTAAGAAAAAATTCGCTATAACAACCTTTTGGAATCAATTTTTTTACCTTTGAAGAGACCGCAGGCGTGTCATATGACATGGTGATGTTACTCTGTATGCACAGCGTGTGGTAAACACCAAATGGCGGTGCGTAATGAAGACGATCACGCAAACGGGCCAGTGAATATTTGAAACATCTTGTTCATTCGCGAAATATACAAAGCGCTCAGGGACCACCACAGTGGTTTACCAACTTCAACAGCTTGCAACCACTATGCATTGGTATAAAACAAATTCATAGACAAGGTACACCCGCACGTTAGATTATACTGTGTTCTTTTGTCCAGAATTCGGGCGGAGATTCCTGTGAAGTGTGTATGTGTCGTTATGAAAGAAAAACGAAGAAAAAAAAAGAAAACATATGTCATTGCTCAAGCTGTTGACTAAGGCGTTGCAGTGGTACGCACAGGGGGTGGGGTTCAATCCCGGCGGCGGCCGCATTCCGACGGGGCAGAATGCGAAAAGCTCGCGCCCCGTGCCGGCATTAGGTACGCTTCAGTGATTCCAGGAGGCCAAAATTATTCCAGAGTCCTCCACTGCGGTGTGCCACTATCAGATCGTTCTTTGGCTCGTAAACAATTCTTCAAGCGAAGCTTGTGTTTGCTCAAGTTTTGTAGCGTTGTAGTCACGCAAAAACTCACGTGTGGCGCGTACGCGCATTGCATATGCGTATGAGCCAGGGACAAGAAAGAAATAAATAAAGAAAGAGGAACAAAAAAAAGGAAGAAAACGAAGGAAGAAAGAAAGAGCAGGTGGGGGAAAGCTGCGCCGGCGCCGGATCACGTGAGGTGCGCAAACAATCAGTGTCGTTTGCTGTGTCGCGAGGAGGGAATGGAAAGGAAATGGGGTTGGCGCGCGCTCCGTCGGGCTTCGGTCTCCTCAGATCAGTTTCGGCGACGGTTGGCAAGGCCCCGCGTGGTGCATTCCGCCATGGAGGAGGCTGCCTGAGGAACGGCGCTGCGAATTCTCTCGGGAAAGGGATCGTCGTCGATGTGCCGATTCTACCGTGAGCGCTTCCGAAGCCGAGGCGAAACGTCAGTGAAGAGCCGCAGACCCGAGTTGCGGGAGCGCTATGTTGAGGCCAAACGTAAGCGAAGAGCCGCTGACCCCGAGTTGCGGGACGCGATGTTGAGGCCAAACGTCAAGTGTCGTCTTGATCCCCCGAACGCGCCAACGATGGCACGCTCGGCAACGCTACCGCCAACTTCCACGGGGCGACGGTAAGGTTTCAACGCGAGTTCTCAACCAGAACTTCGGATCCAGCTGCAGTGCGTGTGACTTTGCGGTTGGATAGAGAGAGACAAAACTTATTCAGTCCATGATGGGGTCTGGGGGCAGCGGGGGTCGGGAGACTAACCCTCAGTCCTCCTCTTCTCAGACTGCGGAGAGTCCTCGCTTTCTGGCGGCGTCTTCGGCCATCAGGATGGCCCAGAGCTGCTCTCTGCATTCAAGATGAGCAGCAGTCTCCCCTGTTCGGCCGTAGTTATGATGCATGTAGTGTTAATGCGGTAGGTGTTGGTGGGTGAAGCTTTCGGGCATGCCCAGATGATTTGACCGAGGTCAGCGCGGGCCTCGCAGGCTTTGCAGAGTGGGGAGTATGCATCGGGGTAAATGCGGTGGAACAGCACGGGGTTTGGGAAAGTTCGCGTCTGAAGTAGTCGCCAAGTGGTGCATTGAGATTTATTTCAGTGTTTTGGGTGCTGGGGAGCGTAACCGCTTTCTGTGATAGTGCAGAAGCATTTCACTGAATGTGACCATTCGGTAGTGCTCGTGACCGCGTTGCAGAACAGAGGGCTCGTCAGAATAGGAAGACGCAGGAGAAGGATGATGCGCCTGGTCTGCGAGAGCTCGGGCGGCATCGTGGGTGGCTTCGTTTCTAGCCAACCAGGTGCCCAGATGATCTGGACGCGCCGTCGCCTTGAGGGGGAGTGCCGCAGAGTATTTCCTGGCGAGGGTTGAGGGTCAGGCCAGAGTCTGGGCATTGACCTCCCCACGTAGGCTTGTATAGCTCCGATTTCTGTGGGAGCAACCAAGGCCCTGGTTCGACGTATGCACAACCTCGTTGATGGCTGCTGCAGCGGTGTCTTGGATGTCCCTTTCGCTGCCCCGTGACCCACAGGGTGATGTGCGCGTAGAGGCTATACTTGAGGTTGGGGAGGGTAGCTAATGCAGGCGGTAATCCGAGCAGGGCCTCGTTAAAAAGAAAAGGGGACAGAACCAATCCTTGTGGCGTACCTTTGCTGCCGAGGTGAACAATTGACCACTGCAACCCTCCGATGGTTGAGGTGTCGTCCGACCTGTAAGGAAATCCTTGACGCACTTATATCTTGGGTGTCTAACCTGCAGTTGTGCTAGTTGGGCGAGTATGGTCTCATGCGTGACGTTATCTGAAATCTTCCTTAGGTCAATCGCCAAGATGGCTCTCGTGTCCAGCCTGGAGCTTTTATCGTCGTCGAGATTTGGTGGTTGAGCTGAATCATGATACATTGAGTAGAAAGTTTAGCACGGAAGTGAACCATGGTATTGGGGAAGAGATCGTTGTCGTCCATATGTTTGTGTAAGCTGTGAGGATGATGTGTTCGAGGACCTTCCCGCGACATGAAGTAAGAGAAATGGGGCGAAGGCTTTCGAGTAGGAGGCGATTCCAGGGTTTGGGAATCATAATGATTTTGCTTCTTTTCATTGTGAGGGGTGTGGTCCAGTTTCCCAGTACGCGTTAAAATAAGCCGTGAGGGCTATTAGAGAGTCTTCATCTTGTTTGCAAAGCATTTTATTAGTAACCGCATCAGGCCCTGGGGCCGAGTTAGGGCGGAGTGCCAGGATGGCTGCACGTACTTTTGCAGATTGTATGGGTGCGTGCAGATGCTCATTAACGCTGCTAGTGCACGCTGGAGCGGGTGTAGAAGGTTGAGGTCCTACGTAGCGGTCTATCAGCTCTTGAAGAATCTGTGCGTCCGTGCCCGGATGGGTGTAGATAATCTTTTGCAAGTGTGTGCTGTGTGTTCTTGCTGTTCGCAGGATCGAGGAAACACGAAGGATATCGTACTTTTTTGTTAGGTTTGGTGGCCCGCTCCATGCTGTGCATGTACTGTTCCAATTTTCACGAGTAATTGTGCATAGTCTTCGATATGAAGACAAGCGTGGCAATGCGGTTTCTGAGCTTTCGGTTGAGATTGTTGCGTTTGTATGTGCGTTGCAGACTGGCGAGGGCTTCCCACATATGCAATGACATGCTATCTGCCTTCCGCAAGTTGGCTTCCTGTGGCACAAATTTAGTGGCTTCGCTCACGTCTTGCTGCAAGGATGCGACCCAATCTTCCAAAGGGGGTGGGTACCGAAAGAGAGGTGATGGCTCTAACCTACCAGAAACGTCCAGTCTGTGATGCGGATTTGACGACCCTTGGGCTTTTGCGGGCCTGCTCGGACTGTGAATTAGATTATATAGGTCAATGCCCAAGTTTGTCTTGTGTGTTGATCCAGTCTGCCGTGTGGTATTCGTGTTAGAATTAAGGTTTGGAATAGTATTCTGCTAACACTTTTTCCCACACGAGTGGGACGCGTTGGATCCGTGACAAGAGTAACCAGGTTCTGCCCGTCAAGTCATAGTTGTCTTCCTTTGGGTGTCCACCGGTATCCTAATGCCACCGCAGGGGCTTTGAGTCCCCTACAATGAACAGGGGGCTCATCTGGCTACTTGATCTGCTTTGTGGAGAGTCGTAGAAACCTATGTTGTTGTTGAGGCTGCTGTATTCACTGAGGAGAAGAGGGCTCTGTGCGTGCGCCTTGCAGACGGGATATCTCCAGGAGACATGTGGGCTGCTGTATGAATGCCATCTGGTGCTCTATAACCGGATGTTTCGCTTCTATAGTCGGGTGCAACTTTAGAAGACAGGAGGAGGCCCCGCCCAGTTGACCGAAGCGCAGCAGCCAATTCCTCCGCGACTAAGAAATAGTCCCGCTGAAAAAAATTGTGACTGCTTCTAAAACGCGTATTTGTCGGTATAAATAAGATTTGTGTATCTTGACGAGTGGTTTAAACTATCATGATGGAAATGCTACCGCACATGCCGGATCGCGAGAGAAAAATAACTCCGTGCCTTCTACAACGCTGTGCGTCGTCTGCTACAGAGCAAGATCGACGGCACCGGGCGTAGCAGTCGCTGGCTTAATAGCATAAGATTCATATATACTTTTTGTGTGTTTGCACAACCTTATTTTTTTAATGTGTAGGGCTTGTTTTTAATTTTTATTTTTTTATTTTTTTTTTCGCGGTTGCGAACCTGCGATCTCGTGAGTTCGCGAACGATCGCGCACGGCATTCCGTGCCAGTTTTCCGCCATGGAACCCAGCGAGGTGACATCGGAACGCGATCCTTTGTTGCCGAACGAGCCTTGTGTCGCCTCGATGACCACACCACCAAGGAGCCTAGGCAAGAACAAGAGCGGCCACATCCTGAACAGCGATTCACGCAACATGATCTTCCACTGCTACACGTTTTGGCGTAACAGCCAGCCTGAACGCAGCGTGGAGGACACGAGCAAGTTTGTCGCCGACATGCTTGGTGTAAGCGAAAGGACTGTGTTCAGGGTGAGGCAGGAAGTTAAAGCTTCGCATTTTTCGGGTGGCAAACTGACGACGCCCTCGCGAAAGCGCCCACGCAATACAGAGAAGAGGAGACGCAGCGCGAAGTTTGACAGCTTCACGTTGTGTGCGCTGAGATCATGTGTGCACGATTTCTTTCGCCGCAACGAGATACCGACGGCCGAGAAGGTAACTACCGAGTTCTCGGAGCGTATGGAACTACCATCACTAAGGCGGTGTATTGTGCGTCGCCTGCTTGCCGAGGTCGGCTTCAAGCACGAAAAGCCGCAACTCGCTGCTTATCGACCTGGATGACATCACCGATTGGCGGAATCGCTACCTCCGTGACGTGGAGCGCTACCGGGCGGAAGGCCGAAAGATCTTCTACCTGGACGAGACATGGGTGACGGCGGGACACAGTCGGTCGATCGTGTGGACAGACACCGTGGTGCAGAAGCGCGGACGCCTGTTCGCTCGAGCAAATGGCCTGACGACGGGTCTAAAACAACCTTCTGGGAAAGGTCAGCGCCTGATCGTGACGCACATCGGCAGCGACGATGGTTTCGTCGACGGCTGCTTAGATATATTCCGAGGCCAAAAGACAGGCGACTACCACGAGGAAATGGACGGCAATCGCTTTGAGGGCTGGTTCAATGACGTTCTGCAGAAGTTGCCAGCTGGTAGCGTCATTGTTTTAGACAATGCACCTTATCATAGCCGGCGAGAAGAGAAATTGCCAACGACGGCCTGGAAGAAGGAAAAGATACAGGAGTGGCTCACGAGCATGAACATCACCTACGGTGAAAGGATGATAAAGAAGCAGCTGATTGAGCTGGTGGCATCTGTAAAGTCACGCTTTCTGAGCTACATCGTAGACAACACAGCTGTAAGGGCCGGTTGCATTGTACTCAGGCTCCCGCCGTACCACTGCGAATTTAATCCCATTGAGCTTGTGTGGGCCAAGGTCAAAAATGGCATCGCTGCGGACAACAGAGACTTCAAGCTGTCCACGGTCGACGTCATCTTGGGGGAGAAAATCAAGCAGGTAACGGCGGAAGACTGGAGGAAGAGCATTCAGCATGTGATGGACTTGGAGGCAAAGTTCAGACTTGACACGTCTGGGAGGGAGCACATTCAACCCATCATCATCCAGCTGGGTGAAGATGACACTGAAGAAAGTGACTCCGACTGCGAGCTGTCTGGCATTGAGCCACTCGACGAAGCATAAACGCTTCTTATTAACAAAAGAACAGCCCTTATTAGGGCTACCAAAATTTTGCCGGTGGGTTCGCAACAGCCAACCATCCATTCCGTGACCTCTCAAATAAATAAGCAGTTCCATTTATGGCATATTCCTTATAATAGAAGCTCAATTCTAATAAGCAACGTCCTGCACACATTGCGCTCGATTTAAGTAGTGGCATAGAAACACATTTAAATGCTGGCATATCTGAATTGAAACACTATTGTTAACCCTTATTATCGTTGGTGGGCTCAAAATGCTCATTCGGGCAGCCATTCATGTGGTTGCATTGTTTATTTTGTTATCTGGCTCACACAGTAAAGCGATTAAGAGAACAAATATAAGACATCATTAGCTTAGTGAGGCCCAAAATGCTCATTCAGGCAGCCACCGTCGAGTTTGACGCGCCCCATAGTGAAATTAGTCGGAGCACGCTTTATGGCTCCGTTAGCACTCTGCACTGTAAATTGAAGTGTTGTCATAGCCAATTTTCAATTTATTAATCTGACTCGAGCAAGTAATGCGAATGCAAGCACAATTATTAACGTGATTAACCTTGCTAGCATTTTTTGTCATATTTACATACCGGAAAAATGCTCAGTAAGGTTGAACGTGTTTTGTTCACTTTGTTCATTACAAGCCGTAGGCAAAGTGAAGGACAGATTCAGACAGTGATATTGGGGAAGTAATAAATGGTGAAAGTTGCAAAAGCTCTCACAGCACTGCTTTGCTGGACTCCATTCACTAGAAAACTGCATTTGTAATGATGAAAGCCTCTTGACAGGAAATGATACCCCACTGCACAATGTTATATATGTGTACCACTAGATGTGACGGGCAGCAACACCATCTGTTTATTAAGACTGAATGCAACAACATAGCAAGGTGCTGTTTCACAATGTGGCACCTTTTCATGTGCACTTCTGGTAAGCTACCGTATGCACTGATGCATAAACACATTAACAGGGGAAAGAGACGAAGTAACTGTGGAAGCCACGTGATGCTTTTAACATTTTGCATCTGTCAATGTTTCTGTTGTCACAGCTGATAGAACTTTCTTTGGTGCAAGTTATTATTAACGTTGCAGCAACAGCACAAGAAGCAAGGTCAGAATAGTAGGAGAAAACAAAGCAAGGTGGCAGACTGAGGAGGCAAGGTAGACAAGAGAGAATGGCTTTAATGACATCGAAGAGGCCAGCCCTGCTATTTACAGGACTTGGTGCTTTGAATGAGACGAGTTAATGGAATTGTCGAAAGTCGTGGCTGCAGCATGCTTACAAGAACAAATGCAAAAATAAAAGGATAGAAATAGGAACAAATACATACACGCACGGAAGAACTAACATATTCACGCACAAGAACACAAACGCGAGCGCGAAAACTAAAATATAAAATACAAAAAAGGGCAAAATAACAAATATACACAAACACACAAGAAAACACGCACACACATTTAACGCAGACGCGAGTAGAACTATTAGAAGTCAGTTCACAAGCAGCTGTGCCTACTTTGTCGTACTTTTTTTTAATGTACACATTGGCTCTGTTGCCTTCACTGTCATAAGAAGTTTTTAGTAGAGACATATCACGACAAAGCGCAAAGCTGTGTTGTGGGAAAGCAAGTCGAGCGCTGACAGCACAGCTTATGCGCGATTGTGTCACAGCAGGCTTTCTACAGCTGGCGCGTGCAGTGAGCGAAGCCACACAGCGACGCGAATTCATGCCAAGCTCCCTTGCAACGGCACCAGTGTATCAGTCATAATTTTATATTAGCATTCAGGCTGACATTAAGGAAACAAACACTGCTTCCAAACGCCTGACAGTTAACAATCCAATGACATTCGCTCAAGCAGCGCGTGTTAGTCACTGATTGTTAGCATTGGTGGAAAGCAATCAATCGACGGTGCTACACAACACTCGAACGACGCTCCTAGACGCTCGGCTATCTTATCACACTGCTGCCAACGATCGGTCGTTTGCACGCTGAGCTGGCAGCAACGAATCTTTGCGTTGGAGGTTGCTTTCACAAATCTTTTCTGTTGAGAAACTCGCAGGTTGCTTTCATCCGCGCACGCTTTTCTCATTTATCCTGATAATGGTTTTGCTCCATCACTTCACCACGTCCGACGAGAAACGCAGGGACACAGTACAAAAACAAACTCGCCGCTCACAGCAGGTACCAGACTTTGGCGAACTCTCCTCGTCGTAACTTCACTTATGAGCAAATCAAAACACCACGGAACAAACACGTACAATGTTTGTTTGCAGCGGTATGCCGCCGCGGGATCTTGTTTCCACACGAAGCGCGGCGCAGCGCCACTGATGTTCGCTGTAATCTTTCTGCGCCGGCTCACGGCTCAGAACGAACGCACGCGGCACAAATTGTGCATCGTAAGCTCACAATAATATTTCCGGCATGACAGACCACTCTGACGAAGGGAGACGCACAGAGCTGACGCGACCCGGCCCAGTTCGAAGCGAGGGCGGCCATGTTAGGCATGTTCTCCGTCGGCGGGGACACCGGCCGTCCGGCTCATGACGTCACCTGAAGTGCGCACCTATTGGTGCTGGCTCGTATGCATCCGCCTTTGAGGGGCAAATGCCGCTGTCTTCTAAAGTTGTATCCGAGTATAGGGTTCTTCGATGCGTGCGCCACCCTCCGCCGCCGTGGAGGATGGAGTCATTCTGTGAAGGGGTGAATGCCGCCTTTCGACCGGCGGCCGCCATTGCGCTCCCCACGCATCGTCGCGGCTGGTTGAGTGAGACACGTGTACGGCGTCATCTAGGGCAAAATGCCCGGGTGCTGTGTGACACAGTGCACAAACCATTCGCGAAATGGCTGGAAGATGTTCAGATTTCCGAAGATCCGAAGAGGCGACTCCAATGGCTGGTAAAGATCAGGCGCGACACGTGGCAACCCACGGACCGTTGCTGTTTGTGCAGCGTAAGTTATGGCCTTTCTGTGTTTGGGGAGTTAAAGCTGTCTAACACGGGCACTTTTGATCGCGATCAAGCCTTATCCGGATCGAATTTCTCGATCGTGATCAGCATCCTTGCGCAAGCTGTAGAAGGAAGGCGATCATTGTTGAGAAATCGGACACCGATCGGGCTTAATCGCAATCACCAGTGCACCTTGTGTAATAGTCGTTCATTTTCACGCTATTTCCCGTACCGTTTGTCCGTCTTGTAGTCTTGATATCTGGCATGTAAACGTGCGTGTTTAACTAGTTCGTTTCTGGATAGCACAACATGCGCAGTTCTTAAACGCTTGTTGTGCATGAGCTGCAAGTGCGTAAAGATCTGCGCCTACGTTATGCGCTTTTAAATGCGAAGCATTACTTAGCGAACTTCGGCAACTTTGAGCTTATCTATCTATCTATCTATCTATCTATCTATCTATCTATCTATCTATCTATCTATCTATCTATCTATCTATCTATCTAGCTAGCTATCTAGCTAGCTAGCTAGCTGCCTACGACTTTGTGCTCTCCTGGCCGTTTCGTTAATGGGATGTATACGAAAATTGGTATGCCACGACATGACTGCATGACGAACATAAATGACAGGTCATAACATGAAAATCAAGACATGCATGTCATGAGCGGCATTATTTACGTGCGACGGTCTTGGTGCTCTCCTAGCCATTTCGTTAATGCGATGTATGCTAAAATTGCTATGGCACAACATGACCGCATGAAGAACATAAATGACAGGTCATAACATGAAAATCATGACATGCATGTCATGAGCGGCATGATTTACGTGTCACGGTCTTGGTGCTCCCCTGGCCATTTCGTTCACGGGATGTATACCAAAATTTCTATGGCACAACATGAGTTCATGACGAACGTAAATGACAGGCCATAACATTAAAATCATGGCATGCGTGTCATGAGCGGCATGTGTTTACATGCCACAGTCTTGGTGCTCTTGCGGCCGTTTCGTTAACTTCATATGTACCAAAATCGGTATAGCGGGACAACAATGCAGATCCATTTTACGTTCCTGATGCGTGCTTCCTTGACTCCCATTTCCTTTATTCCCACTGCACGTGGGATCTGCCATTTTTTTTTTTTTGCTACCGGAGCCTTGAACGATTTGCTTTTGTGCGTAGTGGAAAGAGCGTGTCCATGGCGCTTGTAGAACGCAAGTTGAGCTCCAAACTTGCCTTTCATGCGATGACATACGGAGCGAGTTGACGTGTTTTCCCGGCGTTGGTATTCTTATGCCACTAACTCGGACAGTACTTGGTGCACGTGCCTGTTTTGTGTGTGTGTCTGCGCGTGCGCCTATGTGACGAGGCGCATGACCCTGCACGACGCAAAGGTGATTCCCCGCTGTAGGGACATTTTGAAGAAAGTGCCTTTGAGCAGAACCGGGCGGACGGCAGGAAAAAATTGATGCCGAATGCTGCGCCAACAACCTTTTCGTTCAGAGGTAGGAAGCCACATATTTTCGCATTAACGAAAGCTTGCGAGGCTTGCTTCCTAATCTACTTCCAATGTTATTCAAATTTACGCTAAGCGATGTTATGACCGGCTTTCTTTAATCACATAATGCAATCAACCAAGCAGTTCTTTGGAGACAGAAAGAAATGTACATTACAAAAAAAATGCTCTTACCACTTCTGGTCAATGAAATCGCTCGTTCCCTCCATTTTTATAGGGAGGTGAACCAACCGTACCTGCCATCCAGAAGCGTATCACTGACAATTTTGCATTTCATTTAGTTTTATTTTTATGCGTAGTGAAGCTCACAACATGTTCGTTCATAATAAAAGAATCTGCCAGCTGATATGCAACATCTGTGGTTTATTTTTCCTTTAGCGATGCCTAAGCACAGGAAGCCGCCAAGAGAAAGACTTTTACCACAAGTGGCGCCTGCGACAGTGGAGGAGAAGTCTACACTGCACAATCAACAAGTGCATCTCGTACCTCAACGACAGCACTTCAACACCAACATGTCAACGACATGGCTGCTATGCAACAAACAGCACATCAAGAATCGCAGCCACTGCCGAGTGATGACACCGAGATGTCTCAAGCTCAGATGAGCAACTTACCTAGCCCAAGTTCCATGGCAGAAACTTCAGTTCCTGCGAGAGATGATTCTCTGCAAGTTGCCGGCCCACTTCGCGCAACCCATGTTAAATTGTTGGAAGAGAAATGCAGCAACAGGTCATGTGTTGAAGTGGATACACAGCTACAGGACATGAAGGGAAAGTACGCGAAACTTCGTGAAGTTCATAGCAAGGCAAGTGCTAAAACTAAGTCAATTAAAAAGAAGCTTCAGAATTTGGAATATACCAGTGGGATTTAAAGTTTAAAAACTAAAGTTTCTGAATGAAGACCAAATGCGAGCCTTATCATGGAACAGCAACCGAAGTGCCACCTGGTCATCAAAAACAATTTAGCAAGCCCTTCAAATAAAGTTCGCGAGTGGAACATCAGGCTATGAAACCCTTATAAAACTTGGATATCCTGTGCCTTCCAACAGGACTCTTGTTCGTCGCCTTCAAGGGCTCAAGTTTCTGCCTAGGATATTACTGCAGTGATTTACGTGCTCAGAGCAAAAGCAGAGGGCATAGAAGACGTTGAAAGAGATTGCATGCTTTATCTCGACGAAATGGAAATTGCCCACTGGTATGAGCTCGACCATGCTGAAGACGTCGTGTTTGGAGGAAAAACACTCCCAGCAGAACCTGATGAACCTGCCTGTCATTGCTTGGTGTTTATGGTCGGAGGATTGATCACAAGGTGGAAACAGGTTATTGCATACCATTTCACTGGAAGCTCTGTCGACGGCTGTCTGCTGAAGAGTTTTGCGCTAGAAATTGTTAAGATTTGCGCAGATATTTCTCTGAAAGTGCTTGTGGTGACCTCCGACATGGGAGCTTCCAACAGAGGGATGTGGCGCGAGTTTGGCTTTTCTAGTCACAGGAATTCTAACACGGTGTGCTCAGTCCCTCATCCTGTACTTGAGGGAAAGGAGCTCTTTTTCACTACAGATGCCGCACACGTGATAAAAAATATGCGAGGTCAGCTTTTGAACTTTATTGATTTTACACTGAGCGATGCAACTGTCTGCCACCTTGTTTTACCCTCAAGCAAAGTGAAACTCGGGCACGTGCGTGCTATCGTAGAGTATGACTCCGAAAATGAGCGGAAAATTGCACCCAAACTATCAGAAGTGCACATCAGCAAAGGCCACTTCACCAAAATGAAGGTCGGCATAGCGGTGCAATTTTTATAAGAATCTACAGATGCCATTCGTTGCCTAATTAGAGAGAAAGTGCTCGAACCAGAAGCTAAAAATACAGCATGGTTCCTGGAGCTCATCGCTAAGTGGTACAAACTGATGTCCTCACGACATCCGTCTGTCGCATTTAGTTGTCGAGACATGGCAAAGGACCACGCAGCCCTGGACACGTTGCGCTTGGGATTGGAAACCATACAAGGCATGCAGATGGGCAGCACATCACAGTAGCAGCTCTCACAAGCAGGCCTCATGATTGCAACGACAGTGGTCCTTCGTTTGCAAGATGTTTTGCTTAAAACGGATGATTACAAGTTCTTCTTAACTGGGAGACTTCTGTAGGACTGCCTGGAGAATCTTTTTTCTGTTGTGCACCAAAGCAAACCCGTTCCAAACGCGTACGACATGAAATGCGCTTTAAATCTCGTGTGTGTAAGTCAATTTTTGCACACGCCAGCGACCTCGAGTTATCGGACAGATGATTCTGAGTATCTGGCTGGCATGATTTCACAAGGAACACGAGTGTGGCGGAGATGTTGAAGAGGAAGTCGATGATGCAGAAATTCTTTTCATTGAAGCACTGACTTCAATTGAGTGCAGCGTTGTGCACCTTATTGGTGGATCTCTTATGAAAGGAATTTTGAAAATAACGGACTGCCAGCAGTGCAGAGCTGCAATGCAGGGCTCGGCGAGCCATGAGCATGCATATTTACCTGCATTGAAAGAGTATGCTCAAGATGGTAGTGACTTGTGTTATTCGAGCGGTGAGGTTGTGAGCTCGCTCATATCCTGTGAAGAACACTTCAAGGAGAGCACATCCTGGACAGAAAACCTGTTCACCCTGAAGTCCCCCCTAAAATCTGTGACAGAATATTTAATCAAGAGGGCCAAGTGCACTCTAAAGACGTGTCAGTGGCATATGGGCTCTCTGGAAAACATGTTGATATCAAGTTATGCACGAGTAAGGCTACGCATTCACCTGCGTCAGCTCGTAGCCGCGAGAATCAGTGGGAGTGGAAGCAAGACATGCGCTGCAGTTAATTTGCAGCGAGTTGTAGCGCTTGTTCTTGAAAAAATTCTCAACCAAATAAACAATCTACGACATGAGAAAACGCTATGTATTGCAGTGGCGCACCGACCGGGGGGGGGGGGGGCGTTCGGGGGTTATAACCTCCCCCCCCCCCCTTTTGTTTAACCCCTTTTCTTTCCTTGCGCATTTGAGTGCTGCAACTAAGATGTAAGACGCGAAATCGTCTGCACACTCGCAAAAAGCGCATTTTTTTGACACTTTCCCGTGAAGACATTGAAATTAGTGCTGTTTAGATGGTATTGACAAACTGTCAACCCCCCCCCCCCCCCTGGCAGAGATCCTGGGTGCGCTACTGATATATTGAATGCATTTTCTTTCCTCTACGTTGAGAAGCCGTGTGGCGCCGCTTTATTTTAAAGATATCGATGACCGGCCGCTTTATAACAATTACCGGTTTACCCTATATTGCTGCGGAAAACATGCTCAACAAGGTTTCATAGTCAATGTCGGCATGAGAGCCATGATTTAATGCCACAAAATCCATCTGTAGAGCAACAAATCATCTGACATGTGTTCAACAATTTTTACCCAACTGCACATTTGCAGGACGGTAAACGAAATAAAAAAATTCCGAATACCCTGCGTTGCAGCATACAGTCCGTAAATGGGGTAGCTGATGACTGATGCGAAGACACGAATGTTTTTTTTTACAATTTTGTTGAAGGCACAAAACAGAGACACAATGAAATCCGTTGGGACTCGTGTGTGTGTGTTTCGCACGCTTAACCAATATACAGCCCAACAAGATCCTATCTTAAGGCGGCGGTCCCACTCCGGTGGCATGAGCACCCCGTTTTCAATACTTTTGGAGCAACCGTGGCGGCTCTTCTACTTGGGAGATAAAGTTGTCGTATATACCATAACAAATCTGAATTCTTGTAATTCCAACTATATATAATATAAGGAAATTTATTGTGATTTAGAAATAAATGTTCAAGAACAAGCATAAGATAGATGGTTTTTGCGAACTGTGTCTCAGTTGTGGACGTATTTAGAAGAAACTACCGCACGTACTGCATTGCGGCTTGCTCTGTAGCTTTAGGACACATTTATCTATTTCCTAGACGCAGCAAAATAATTTTTAATTCTTAATTTTTGGATAATCTGCCTTTGAAGATAGCCAAATATCGCAATCTTCGGTTGTAAACAGCCCGACAACTACATGATCAAGGAAGCTAAATTTTCGATATAGTAGAGCTCAAGCAATATCCATTTAGGACGCAAAATTTCATTTATGTACCTTTATTAGTTTTAAACCGCAGCTTCGTAGCTTTAGTACCTTCCCGCAAAAATGGGCAGAAGTAGAACCAGAATTCTAAATATTGCTTAATTTCGGTCGCATTATTAGGAAAACTAATAAAGGTAAATGAATGACATTTTGCATCCTAAATGTAAACCGCTTGAGCTCAACTTTGTCAAAATTTGGCGTCCTTGATCGTGTAGTTGTCGGGCTGTTTACAACAGAAGATTGCAATATTTCGCAATTTTCAAAAACAAATGATTCAAAAAGTAAAAATTCAACAATATTTTGCTGCCTCTAGGAACTAGATAAATATGCCCTAAAGCTACAGAGCAAGCCGCAATGCAATACGTGCGGTAGTTTCTTCTAAATATGGTCACAACTTAGACACAGTTCGCAAAAATCATGTATCTGGTGCTTGTTATTGAACGTTTATTTGTAAATCACATTAATAAATTTCCTTACATTATATATAGTTGGAATCTAGAAGAACTAAGCTTTTTATGGTATATACGACAACTTTATATCCTAAGCAGAAGAGCCGCCACGACTGCTCCAAAAGTACTGAAAACCGGTGGCTCGTGCCGCCGGAGTGGGACCGCCACCTTAAGGTGTTTATGCAGCTGGCTTGGATGGTAGCCTTCCGCTGCCAGCGAGACCGGCTGCAAAATCCGCTCTAAAAATAAAGATTACAGAATGTAAATCGGAGACCTTCACGCTGCCTATGCGAAAACTTTGTGTTTTCGTCATATCGTTAAAGTACCACATGTTTTACATAACGAACTGTACGTGCAGCTGCGCAAATTACCGCTTGCTGCGTGTCCTGGCTATAGGCTGCCTGCGGAGAGGGCATCGTAATGGCGGACGACGTAGCAGACGACGCAGTTGTCTCCACCCTCCACGGCGGCGGAGGGGGGTGCACGCATCGAGGAACCCTACTCAGCTCAACGGAGCAAGGGATCGCTGAGCTAAAACTCCTTCCTTTCGCGAAGAGTTTCGCTGCCGTCTCCGCTCAACCGCTCGTTCCGCTGGCCCGTAAAGCCGCTGAAATATAACTCTCTAATGTGATCGATGTATAGGAGAAACAAGAGTGGCCCTAATAGGCATCCTAGCTGCTCTCCTGAATGGAGTTCGCGATTATTCGATACAGTATTTTTTTACTCTGTACGCTGACAATGTGACAAACTTGCTTCAATCCAATCGAGCACTTGCTTACTGATTCCTGTATTGCGATGTTTACAAAGCAGTTAACGGGGGGGGGGGGGGGGGGGCATGTCGACTGACATCGCACACTCAATGCATAAATTGTCGATTCGCTGAGTTCCATCCAGAGCAATACAAAAATCACGACCTGTCACAATCGACTGTGCAACAGTAGAAAGACTGGACCTGATTCCACGCTGAAAGGGACAAACTCAATCATTTTCTAGAATTTTGCAGGTATGATTTGCTATTATGCGTTCAAAGAACTTCCAGCACACATATGTAGAAGATACAGGTCTGCTCTGCAGTTATTCAATAGCATTCAGTTGCTACTCCTAAATATCTGAACCACAAATGCTGGGGCAACAAGCAACAGATTAAGAATTGTTGAAACAGTGTAGTCAGATAATAGGACAACACTGCGCAGCGTCACAAGAGTGCAGTTGTCACACCATCAGGTCCGGCAGATTTTTATGTGTCTAACAAGAGTAGATTATTAAATATTCCTTGCTAATAGTGGTGCCAATAGCTCCAGTTAAGCACTGAGATTAAGAAGCTATCTGTTATTCTTCGAAATCATCGGGATGACTAGTGAACATTGACTAGAAATACTGACTGAACCTGTCAACAGTTTCATTCTCTTCCATTATGATTTGCGTTCCATCTTATATCTGCTTGAATCCCGCACGCTTATATTCGATGAAAAACCAGAAGTTTCTTGGTGAGCACTTTGCAACGCGAGTTACTGTTTTATTAAAAAGGTTTGCTTAGATTGTGGTAACTGTACCTTAAAGTACCTTTTAGCACTTGAAATTACAGTTACAAGAGCTTTTCTTTACCGCAGTCTTTTTACTTTATGTTTCAAGTGAATAATGTTCTTGTTTATCCGCGGGTTACGCCAATTTCTTCTTTTAGGACGTCTAGGCACCAAATGTTGAACACAATGGTAAGAATTTCTTTAAAGCGTTTCCGCAGTTATTCAACATATAATTATTACGACACGCTCTCAATATCCTCAAGTTACATTTCTAAATAGTCAAGAATGGATGTATCACCTGCGTGGGCACTGTCTTGAACATACGCATTGAGATAAGGTTTTGTTTGTACACCGGTATAACGCATCCCATCCATAAAATGAATTCGGTGGCTTTGTATGCCATCTTTGACTAATATGGTATGATCATCCACTTTATTTGACATGAAAAGCAAGTTCAACAGTGACTGCGATGTACGAGTAACTCTTGTGTGTTCTTTTACAATTGGTCTCAGCTTATGAGAAAGCATGTCTTCTAGCAGTATGATGTCCCTAGCAGTCTCTCCATGAGTAAAGGATTGAAAGGAGTCCGAATTATTATGAGCCAAGTTGAAGTCACCAACCATTATTGGTCGTGTATTAGGGGCGAAGCTCCTTATAGCGGCACCCGTTCCGTCGCCGTCGTCGTAGTAGTAGTGTGTAACCAGTAGTGTGTAACCAGTCTGAGAAAAATGAGAAAAAAATTCCGAAGTTGTGTCCGTAGCGCGGAATCGAACCAGGGACCACTCGCTTCCGAGCGCGCGGCGTTAGCCCACTACGCCACGAAGCGGACATGGACACACGCACCACGATGGCAATAAATACCCAACATTAACGAAAGGCCGCGTTTCTAGCGCGTTTCTAACGCGTTTGTGCTAGCGCGTTACGGCCCGTGTAAGAAGCTGGAGTAAGACGCTGTGGCCTCTCCGCCTTACCTTCAACGCGTTTCGAACGCGCTGCCCAAAGCGGTGGCAAGTCAAGTTCAAGTCGAGGAGCGTTTATGAATACGGGGGGTATACTCTCTCAGCAGTCATGTGATGGCGTCGGCAAACGCGGTGCACGTTCCGGCATGTGTAAATGGCTGCGTAAGACGCTGTGGCCGCTCCCCCTTACTAGAGAGTACTGCACGTTTCTAACGCGTTTGTGCTAGCGTCCCCTTAAGCGGGAGATCCGATGATTCCCTCCGGAGCTTCGCCCACTCATCATCATTCACCCCGTGGATATGCTGTGATTTTTTTTCATTTACATGAGCCCATAGAAACACGTTCAAATCATCCAAGAACTCAGTCAAAATCCCGCGTGAACGGTTCCAATAATAAACGTAGTGTTACCATATTTTACGTTACACCATAATATTTCCGAGAAAGGTCCGGTTTGGAGTTAAAATATGTATCAAAACTCACAATATTAGTTCCGCGACGTATTTCCATAATTCAAGTACAAGGCCCCTGTCTTTCTATAATCATAGATAGAGTTAAAACGCTGCATTTTAAAGCCTAGTTAACCCTTACTCTGTGAGTCAGCCTTGAGGGTAGCCTGGAAGGCTCCGTAGTACTGGTATCCACGCAGTCTCATCTCCTTATAAACGTCCGCACAGTCCATATCGTACGCAACGGTCTCTGCAGGTGCTGCCAGAGGGTCATTGAGGAGCACCGTCTCGCCTTGTTCGGCCATGCGGATCCGACCTTTGCAAACCACAGCTCGGCCCTCGGAGACTTCAAACTCGCCTGATGTAGGCATCATGCTGATCTGGAAGCGCACGCGACCTGCACACGCAAGAGTATGTTCTCGTATGACTGCAACACATTTTTACCGCTTGACTGTTCATCGCTCAGCAAGCCTTATCCCTTGTCTAAACTATTCAACGTTAGTTTTCTACGGTGCGGAAGTCTAATAAGTAAAAGAAACAAAAACAAATGCGATGTCGAATTGTCCTTGCATCAACAAAAATGTTTCTAGTTTGTGCTTAACGTCTAGAAAGCAGTAAAAATACGTTTTTCTTAGAGAAATAGCCACCCGAGACACTTATGAAGTGAAGAAAATCCTCAAACGAAGAAATTTTTGTAATATGCACTAATTACTCATGAACTCCACATTATGGATATACTCCAAAGGTATATATACTTCATATGCCTTTTGGGCCGGTTGATGCCTTATGCGTGCGTGAACAAGCCAATGATGCAAACAACAGTCACAGTTCCGTGCTATGTCGTCGTAAGCACTTTCTTCATGGTGCAACAGCTCGCTGTGTTGCAACTCTCGCAGCGTCCCGTATGCGCAGTGTTAAGCAACGTACAATAATTCAGTGTGACTTAAACCGAGGTGGCTTTAACTGGAAACACATCAGTCCAGCCGATTAAAAAATTAGGTTCCTGAGCTGATAGCAGCAATGTTTTGTCTATCAAGTTATCTGCCGCCAAGTCATAAGCTACGTTACGTGGTTCGGTTACCTTGTTACTTCATATGGTTTCGGCTCTGATTTCGTTATCTCAGAATTGGTAGGCAATACGGAGGGACAAATGTGGACTGGTCTGGCCAGAGAAAAGGAGAATTGTGTCACTCTGTATAAATCGTAATTAAATGAAAATATATGTTTCAGTGCGCAGCTCTTAGGCGTTCGTTCCTGCGGATAGGTTCGGCGTCCCTTGCAACCGATCGAACGAGCACAGTGAAAGTTCAGCGCAAACGCGGCGCTCAGCCGGGGATGAAAAAGCCACAGGCCTGCGCGGCACACGCAACACTGTCACAGCGTAAGCTGGTGGACCAGCTCAAGAGTAGCTCCAATTTGGTCACCACGCACAACATGGTCTTCGCGGCAGTCTGTTCGCCTCGTTTTGACAAAACGATCTGAACTGTACGCCTGGCGTCGACGGCGAGCTGCGGCTTGTAATGCTGTCCGCACAGCAGTCTGCTGAGTCCGATCAAGCTTTACAACTGCAACCTACATGTCGGGCACGCCGCGTTTGCAGGCACTATAACTAGATGGCGCCACCATATTGGCGGAGGCTCGGCAGCTCGTGAGCGCGTTGATTGCGCGTCTGGTCTGAATCTCATGTCGTCGTCTGCGCCTGCGCGCGCTGCGCTTGCAGGCACCTTACCTAGATGGCGCCACCAGACTGGCGGAGGCTCGGATCGTCTGCCCCTGCGCGCTCGCCTTATAGGGCATTTCCTCTGGCCGATAGCAAGCGCGTGTGTAGCCCAGTGGTACAGTATCTGGCTCCCACGCAGCGGACGCGGGCTCAATCCCGGCGGGAAACGCGTACTTTTTTCGCATTTCCGCCGTTAGAGGTTACGCGCGGCATACGCGGCCGCTGCCGGCGGCGGCATCATTGCGAACCGAAACGGCTATTGGAATGAGCCCATAACATCTTACGCTGTAAAAAAAAGTGGCGAGACCGAAGAGGCTCGAGGAGGAAAGGTGGGTGGCGCGCTCCCAGATGGCGGAAAGCGGAGCAGGCTATGACGTAACGGTGAGAAGGAAAGCCGAGTGCCGAAGGTGACCAGGCATGCGGCCTGCGCGGAAACAAAGCACTGGCGGAGGATTCGGACCCACTGCGCATGCGCTACGTCACCTGCGGGGTTGCCGCCGCTAGAGAATGGGCTACACGTAAGCCCTGTGTTTACGCTTTTTTTTAACAATGAGCGACGCAACCGGTAGAAATGCTTCTTGTGCCGCTGCTGCTTAACAACCTGCCCGAGCAGAGGAGGAGAGCCGCTGCCGAGAGCACCCTGCCTTTAGAATCAAATTCTTTGCCACAATTTATCGCGAATTCAAAACACTCAAACAGCTGCGCTCAAAATTCGCATTAAGGAGTATCGTGGTCGTCGGTGAATTTTTCAGGGCAAACTTTAGTTGTCACAGGCTCCAATCATCTTATTGAAATGTTGGGAAAAATGGTGTAGAATTCATTGGAACACATTCGAAGACAATAAGCTGCAACATAGATATCCCTGACACGAACAAAAAATGTGTTTTACTTAATTAAACCGAACCGTTACGCGAGTGGCTGACCACAGGCATAGAACGAAACGAGGAGGAACTGAAGGGACCGACTTTTGTTAGCCACAACCATAACAACCCAACAGATAATGAAATCAAGGAAATATAAGGGAAGCTACTTGTCGTTTAGCTGTATAAAGGAAACGCCAAAGTAAAACGAAACCGGACGAAAGAACAAGTTTCCGCCGATGGAAGACTATGATGTAAACAGTATTCATTCATCAGTCTTATTCGCCTGCTCTGAACGCTGAATGTAGAGCTTAATTCTGTAATTGATGAAGTATGGTTGTAGCACAAAAAACATTTGGAGGAAAGCACTGTGCATAAATTACATGTCAAAAAACATATTTTAAGAGGTTGTTTACTTCTCAGCTTTAGAGGTACACCTCGTAAAAAAGTAAGCCTGTTCGGTGGGGTTATTGCGCTGGCATCCCGTGAAATACAGTGCTGCACTAGAAAATATCGTGGAATCGATCTCACGATGACTGTCAACATTAGTGCATTAGCATTCAAGCAATGTAGCGGCTCACGGCACTGGCACTCAAAATTGATTTAGAATCTGTAAGGGTTGTTTTTATATATCTATTGCTTCGGGTTTGCTACTTATTGCACACATGAGGGTCCCGTTGTTCTAGCTCGGCAGCTGATAAGTTCCTCTTAGGTGGCATGTCCTAACTGGAAGGAAGGCGCTGCAACCGATGGCGTATATGTAGTCGTGATTGACCTCAGGGTGGGATCAACGTACAGCTGTTGTATTGAGTACTGCATGACCTCGCGAGTAACACGAGTAAAGGGCAGAGGCGTAAGTGGGGCTACGGACATCGGAAGGTTTGACCAACGGGCGACAACCCGGCTGTGCCGGTTCTAGCAAACGCGGGCGGCATAGTACACTCTCATCAGAGAGACTTATAGAGGCTTGCCTACGGTTGGAGAGACCAGGGCAGCTTACGCGAAGAGCACAGACTAAGTGAACGTGGTGTCTAGAGGTCAGTGGCTGGACGTGCGAGACGACCGGAGCCTTCCGCAAAACTGGGTATGTTGGGAAGCGTTGCTAACGGTTCCCCACATTGTCTTACCAAAATATACCGGACTACTCTATTCAAGGCTGGTGAGCATAGCCCTGATCATAGCGTCAACGACAGCGTTCTATGCTTGAGGCGACCATCATCACATCATCGGCAAGTGGCAGGTCGCATTCGCCGATAGAAATCCTCGAGTGAAACCGAGTTTTTGTACTCATTGTCACTTCTGTTGTCACGCTTGGCCAATACATTCGCTAAATAGGTGTATTTAGCTAAAGACTTCGTGCCTGTTCTGAATTTCATAGCATGTTTTATTTATTCTTAGTTACACGCTAAGCCAATATTTCTTCTCTGTTTTGTGATGTGTTTTATTTCTACAACACTGTTGTGTGTCTATAGATCGTGTCACTGTGCAATCGGCTTTCTTGTTTATTCGCACCTATGGTTAGATAGCGTGCGTGCTAACCTTTTAAGAACCTTGTCATCACAGCTGCACAATAGCCTCGCGTCTGCGCATTGCCTAGCTGTAATGCGACTCGGGATAAGCAAGGCTTGGGAGTGGCCAGTTGATAATGCATGAGTACAGTTGTTGCGTGAAAGGAAGACCGGAGCGAAGATCCCCAGACAAGGACTAGTATTGGTCTGTGTCACTGCAAGTCCTCCCTGACTTTCCCTCGCACCTCAATACTGCAGAAAGCCAGAAAGATGCCAGAAGGCGCCGCTAATGCGCAGCGAGCGCGTCTATCGTGGATGTAGCAGCTAGTGTCGTAGTGCGGACGCGTCGACATGATTTTCCCGTGTCAGCCTTCCGACAAAATAGGTAACGTAATGTAACGAGAAGTGAGGACCCCTTGCGGACACCTACACAGCTAAACTTGTCGACTGAAATCAGGTTTTCCTTTGTCGTTGATAGGTTGCAATAGGACGCGAAACAAGGTGTTGTCCAGGACTAGGAAGAACGTCTTTACTGTCCTGAGAGGGGGGTGCCTGTACGTGTCCACTTAGTCGACTGTGGAATATAGCCGCCGCTGATTGGGTAGAGCAGTGCAAGCTACCACGATGCAGGCTGCGGGCACCTGTCTCTTTCTCGCTCGTATCCCAGTCCACTGATTCAGTATTTCAGCAGCAGCTGAAATGGCCAGTCAACTAGGTGGACACATCCGGTATACACCACCACCCCACCCCCTTAAACCCTGTTCACTTATTTTCGCGCCCCCATTATACCCTTAAATACAAAATAACTAGCGCAGAAATAAGTAGTGATGCGTTATATTTGTCTTTAGTTGATTGCCTTCGAGACCTCTGGCTCATTATTCAAGCGGGCGGTGTCCCACACTGCATTGAGCAAATTGCCCGCTAAGGACTCGCATACATTTTGCAATATTCTGCTGTAAAGCTATTTCCCCAACGGCCAATTTGTTTATTTTATTTGTGGGAACTCATTTTTTGCCTACCTGTTAGAGGCAGGATCGTGAAACGCTGAATCCTCAAGTCCTCGATGATGACAGGCGTTTCGTTCATAAGTTTTCCATAGCGGCTGCACAGGAACTTCCATACAAAAACCAAGTAGCCGGTACCAGGGAATAGGAGACGTCCATCAGGCTGGTGACCGACCAAGTACTTGTCGTCGCTGTTTGCTTCGATGTCAACTTCCATAATATCTTCAAACTTCTGCAAGTGATTTCAGGATGGAATGTGTTCCGAAAATATTTAGCAGATGAATTAAAAACCCTCCATAAAATGAAACTAACTTTAGAATGACTAAGCTAACTTTGCAAACATTGCAACTACGAGCTTCTTAGCCCACCTTTGGCCTTCCCGATAGCCCGTGTTCATACTAAAAACTGATCGGCGTTATGCTAATCTACGCAAAGGTTCATTATCGCCTGATTGAATGCGTTTCACGGTGCGATTGAAGAACATCTTGAGCATTTGTACACCATGTTGGAGCGAATGTATAAATCATGCCTATCGGTCCACCCCGGAAAAATTCAACTTCTGACCAGCAAAATCAATCTTCTGGGTTTGGCTGCGCACGCATTATTCGGTCAGCTCCAAGTACTTCATTAAGGCCAAATAAGCGCTAGTCAAGTGAGCACTGATTTGGGGGCATTATTGGAACTAGTTCTTGATGTACAGCAGACCGACGCCTGCGACTTAGGCCTTGGAGAAGTCCCTTTGTAGGAATGAGCATCTCTCGTGCTACCGGTGGTATTTGCAAGCCATGAGCTCTAAAGTCCTAAACGCAATTGTTTAGTAACCTAAAAAAGTGTTAACATTTTTTTATTGAAATGATTGACAAGTTTCTGCGTGGTACTAGCCCTGTGATTAAAATGCACTGTCGAGGGCCTTGAACAAGATCCCGAACATTAACCACATGATCTACGCGGACGACATCACCATCTGGTGCCCCAGCGGATGTGAGGGTGCTTTGCAAGAGGCCACCGATGTGACGGAGCGGTATCTCATCCCCACTGGGCTAAGGTGCTCGCCCACCAAATCCGAGCTCTTGCTCTACAAGAAGAGGCCCAGAGGCGGTTCTCACCGGTCCTGGATGCCAGCAACAGAGAGCCACATTACGTTATTCACTGGTAACCGCTCCCCAGTTCCGCGGGAGGACACTATCAGGATCCTAGGAATGTTTATCGAGTCTAACGGGGCCAATGGAGCGGCCGTCAAACGCATTTGTTCCAAGACCGAAAGCGCCCTAGGACTGATCCAAAGAATTGCCAACAGGTACCGCGGAATCAGGGAGGACAATCTGATCCGAATTATCCACGCATTTGTGCTATGCCACCTGGCTTATTCGGCGGCTATGCACAGCTGGCTGGTGTCGGAGCGCAACAAGGTCAATGCCCTAATCAGAAGAATATTCAAGCTTGCCGTTGGCCTTCCCGTCCGAACGCACACAGAAGACCTCCTCAAGTTGGGCATCCACAACACGTTCGAAGAAATTGCTGAAGCCCAAGAGTTTTCTCAGTTTAACAGACTGTCCGGCACCCCAGCGGGCCGAGACATACTTGGCATGCTGGGACGTAACCCCACGGTCGTTGGTCCCGACGCTGTGAAGCTGCCCAACGACATAAGATTGAAGATTTCCATACACCAGATGCCACGCAATATGCATCCGACGTACAACGAAGGACGAAGACGAGCCAGGGGTGAAGCTCTGCTCGCCAGTGCCCGCTTGGACAAGGATCGAACATGCTTCGTAGACGCTGCTTCGTACGCTCAAGAAGAAGCCTTCTCCTCAGTGGTCATCGACTGTGATTCGAAAATCATCAGCTGTGCTACCATCTGCACTTCTAGTTCCAGCGTTGCAGAACAGATTGCAATTGCTCTTGCATTGACAGACGGTATACATGACACGATTTATTCAGACTCCAAGACCGCTATCAGGGCCTTTCAGATGGGAATGGTGGCTCCCCAGGCCCTACGTATAATCCAAAACGCCAAAGACCTCAAACATCACTCATTGGCCTGGTTCTCTGCGCACCTTGGAAACAATGAAGGTGCCTCGCTCAACCCCAACGAGGAGGCACACTCGGATGCACGAGGTTTGACTGACCGTGCGCCGGGTAATGCGTCCTCTCTAGGGCGACCCGAGATTCCCGGCTCGTACAACGAGATATGCAAACACAATTACCCATCAAGAAGACTCCTGCCTCTGCCGCACTCCTCACTGTGCAGGGCCCAGACAGTGACTCTCAGACTTCTACAAACCAGCATTTACCCAAACCCTGCAGTACTGCACACAATGTACCACGAACGGTTTCCAAGCCAGGACTGCCCCCTGTGTGGTGGTTATGCGGACTTCGAGAATGTCTTGTGGGGCTGCGCATATGCCGGTCCCCCTTTCACCCAAGAGGAAATGATGATGCTTATTAAGGCCCAGGATCAGACCACTCAAATCCTGGCAGTCCAGAGGGCCCGCGAGAGCTTCAGGTTTGACCTGATGGTCGCCGAGTGGGCCTAGCCAGGTGACGTCGAGTATACTCGCGTCTATTGTGGACCCAATAATGTTCACTCCCTCACTCACCACCAGTCATTTTCTTGGTTAAAGGTTCCGACGTACCTGGTTAGCAAGCACATTACGATATTGGCATGGACATTGGAGCGGCGCGACTGTAAAATAAATTATAAAAATGACAGCACCAACCCTGTAGGCGCTCCTCTCTCTCCCGCACCACTTTCTTTCAAAGTCACGTAGTACCCGAGTCGATTGA
This sequence comes from Dermacentor silvarum, assembly GCF_013339745.2. NCBI lineage: Eukaryota > Metazoa > Arthropoda > Arachnida > Ixodida > Ixodidae > Dermacentor > Dermacentor silvarum. The sequence goes on along the minus strand of NC_051158.1, from coordinate 100,522,638 downwards.
AATAGTTACGACAGCGCATGTAGGCATGACTAGTTTGCGCTCATCACTAAGAACAGTTATTTAGAGCACAACAGGGAGACCATATTTGTGGCAAGGCGTTTGCACTGCTGATGCCTTTTATGATTCAGCACGGCAGGCAACGCAGACACCGACTGCTACGACCCCGGAAAACACATATTATGCGACGCGGTACTGCGCAGGCTGACAACACACATCAAAGCCCATTTTACCTGGTAGTACTACGTAATCTACACAAGCCGTTCTTGAAGTACTACCAGGATAGCGCCAGGTCCGTTCCTCAGGACAGAAAGCTTACGATTATGTGTGCGGCACAGCGCCGTTGTCGGAAGTGAGGATAGACGTGCTGCGCGATGGCCGTCTATGCTTTGTTTCTGAGAAGGCGATTGTCTTCAGGAACCATGCGGGTTATCGATATCGCATTACGAAAGCAGATTGGGGCCGCTGACCTCATTCGGTGCTTTTCTGACCTCGCCCCGAAACCAGTTATCGTTGACGGTGACTGAAATCTTGATATGTGTCCGCGTGCGTCCTGTTTAGCGCTTAACCATTTGTGTGTATAAAGGCTCTCTAGCTTGACCTATTTCCCTTGCGTAACTTGAAATAACAGAAACACTCAGAGTGTTTTGTTGGAACATTCACTAGGTTTAGCTTTCCAGCGCCCCTAACGACGAACAACGCCACACATCTATCACCAAAGTGCTCACATGGTGCAGTAATGTTATTAGAAGCCGTCACACAAGCACGTTATCATCGTCAAGCAAACCTTATGGAACCGCTCATTGTAATCTGTAGTAAATGCTCGCCGCACACAGCCTGGCACACGATATGGAACTCAACATTACTAGACGTGATTTTCGCTACTCGAACTACGGTTAACAGTTCGCCCAGCTTCAGCCCCATGCAGTTCATTTGGAAATAAAGTTGCGCTTCGCACAGGTCAATTACCTGGGTTGGCCATTTCGTACAGTTAATCATTTTGCAAAGTAGGCAGGGGACATGCGGAGGTGCTTAAGGAACGCCATGCAACAGTCTCTCCAGCACCATGGAGTAGCCAAATTTGAAGAAACAAATCAATGCAACAAACTATAGCCGGCAGCCTAGCATCACAGGAAGCAAACGTAAACTTAAATGGCAAGAGCTGAAGGATCGTACAAGGCATATCAGATTAAAAAGTTTCCACAATATGTATTATTCTAAAACAGGCATAAACCACGAACAATATATCCAGGCACAGCACTACATATCTAAGTGACTGGACCAGTTTTTGAAAGTCAGGTAATTTTCTTGTAGGGCTGAAGTCTTCCGTTATTCCTTTTTTGTTAGAAGTGTTCGAGATTGGAACAGTTTGCCATCGAGCATTGTATACATCACATCAAATGATGCTTTTTTCCACGCATTCAAATAATTTCTTCATGTACCTAGTTGAGTCTGTAACCTACCTGCGGTAATGCCCTATGTGGCGCTTGCAGGTAACTAATAAATAAAAGTAAACAAGTAACACACGCGCAATGTGAGCTTCGGGGTAGCGGACCCGTTCAATCGTGCACACCCTCTCAGCTATGGCAGAGACCCAAAAAATTAGTAGCAATAAAGGCCCGCCCGGTGCCGAAATGTCTCACCAGCTCAGGCGGTATATAATGAAACCCTGAATCTCTAGGTCGTAGGCACGGCTCTCACATTGGGTTCCATATTTGCTACACCTCGCTCGTTCCCGTTCGCAGCGTAAAGCAGGAGTGACAGAGGCCACGATTAACGCTACCGGCACTCGGCTAGCAACCGTCGCCGAGCCAGCTACACAGCCTTAGTTACCTTGTGCGCAATGCACATCTTAATTGGGCTAGGCCTAATGTATAGCGCTCACTAGAATAATAACGAGAGAGTAACCAAATAAATGCAAAATAATGTACGTTTTCTTTTATCGGTTAGAAGATAGTCAAGCCAATTTGAGCTCTTGCTTTGTCCGATTATTTGCTGGAATAAAATGCTCATTTCTGTTATTCGTATTACTGTCATTATTTCTTGTAAACAGTCCGAACAATATAGCTATGATTTTGGTGTACTGTGTACTAGCAAGATATGCACGTGTAGATAAAAAAATGGCTCGCCGATCTTTTTGGCTTCAGGGACACAATGCAAGTTTGCAGCCATATAAAATAACTTTTGTATGCGCTGTGAGTGTAGCACTTTGTTTTTGCTCAACCTTGCTTGTTGCTTGTAAAGCAATATTTAGATATAAAGAATGCCAACGAGCGCTGCTTTCCATAATTTTGCTAAGAAAAAGTATGCTTACGTAACAAGATGGTAAGTTTCAATACTATTCTCTACTTCAATGCATTTGATTTCGGCGACTGTCCCACTGTGAGCACAGGTTTTCTAATTTGCCCCCTGGCACAGTGCAAAGAAGGCAGAGTGCGTAAACAACCGTGTACGTTAAACAGCCACACAGAGTCTAAATTATCTAAACTCTCCACTAATGTCTTCAATGTCCCTATTATCACAAATAACACCTGTTATTACTGCAGTGTCTCTCAAACTACGGCGTGTTCCTCACTATGAAGTGAATTTCTGAACGCTTTGTCACGATGCAATTTTCGTACAGACTACAATCCTTTATTCAAAGTGTTACTACCTTAATTGCCAATTGTCTACGTTTATCGTTTTAACAGCGAAGCTGTTTAAGGCGGTGGTTAGTCCGGCGAAGGCACGCAGGAAAACCTGGCCGAAAACCTCGCCGAGCGATGACGTCACTTCGCGCCGCCCAGCAACGCCGAGCCTCGCAACAGCTGTCTAGGTGGAGCTAAGCCGTGACGACATCGAGCGCATCGCTTCGTCCCAGCTTTGCCGAGCCATGACGTCATCAACTGAGCTCCTGCGTAGCCGTGCCGAGCGTTGCCATATCTGCGGAGGTGGAGCTAAACCGTGACGTCACTGCGCGGATTCCCATAAAGGCATAACCGCATGCACGCGATATTCAAGCGACAGCGACAAGCGACGCGACAGGCACACCCTGTCGCGCTGTCGTGTCGCGGCGTGGAGCAACCACATGAACGCGACATTGCGAAAAAGAGTAGCGACGGATTTACATTGTTGTGCGAATAAATGTTATCTTGCGCGCGTAAATAAATCTCAATTTTATCAAAATTTCAATGTTTTATCTAGACCTAGCTAAAATATGCTATCATCCCCAGTGAAAATCCGTCCCATGCATCCCCAGTGGAACTTCGTCCCATGCCGCCAGCGTAAGGTGCCGTGGCGCCATCTGTTGAGTAAAACTTAAAACACTTTCTCGGCTCTCGGTGGCGTCTCAGGCCTAACAGCGTCAAAACAAAACAACCGATCTCAATAATAACGACAAGAGAGCGCCGATACTTGGTCTTCAGCTAGTGATGAGGTGAAGCAATGACTGATTGTACTATTTATTTTTTGGTGTCACAGCAGAGAGCAAGTTGCAACAGCGAATTCAGATCCAAGCGGGCAGACTGATTGCTGCCATGTTGTTGTGCAATCGCTGTCCCCAGCGGATGTCGTCGCACTGACTTCCGGGCGACAAGCGATATTTTCTGGCTGGCCAGAAACCGGCGACACGACCAGCGACAGCGACGGATAGCCCTCTGCGACGGCAAAACCTGTCGCTCGTCGCCGTCGCTTGTCGCTGTCGCTCGAAAATGGCGTGCATGCGGTTGCGTCTTTATGACTTCGCGTCGCCGCGGCGGCGACAGAATGCCCCGCGTCTTCGTTCCGAGCACATCGCTGTGAAGATGGAGCGACCGAAGAAGTGCGTTACTCCCGAACAAGAGGAAGCGTGGTGCGAAAGCCGCCGTGCCGCTACTCGAGAGCGGATGAGACGACTTCGGGCCAACGCCGACTATCGCGCCGATGAAGCGACGGCGATTTGCAGTAGATTCGTAGTTACGAGCTCGTGTTCGCGAGCAAAAGCGTGTGTGAAACGAGAAGCGTCGACAAAACGTGCCGGGCCTGCGACTTAGCCGATCCGATATAAAGCTACATGGGATGGACAGCTTCGCTGTTTGCGCAGTCTTCGCACCACTAGTGTGAAGCTGCACCCATATTTGTGCCCTGCTCGTACCAGACCCGTATAGGAAAATCGTACGTTACATTCGCCGACTTCTATATATGGGGCTGCAGTAAGCAAGGTAAGTATAGGCCATACACACAAAAAAAGGCCAGTGTCGGCCCCAAGGGCGAAACACTGGCTGCGATGGCAAGCTTTTAGCGCTGGGCTTGAACTTCTCCGACGGTGTTCTAATTACACGCTGGTCTCACGAACGCGGTCGCGGCGTACGCAGGTTCACCGAAATTTCTGGCACCATAAAAAGCTTTAACACGCCGTGTAGGGCTGTAATGACACCGCACAGGTGCTAATATGGTTTCCGTAAAAAGCCACGACAGCAAAATTACATCATTTTCATGTTTTAGCACTGATATTGTTTTACGCTTGCAGTATTTAATAATCGGAGAAGAGTTTATACGTTTTCCGTAAAATGCCGTGACAGTAAGATTACATGATTTTCACGTTTTAGCACTGATATTGTTTTACGCTTTCAGTATTTAATAGTCGGAGAAGAGTTAATACGTTTTCCGTAAAAAGCCGCGACAGTAAAATTACAACATTTCATGTTTAACACTGATATTGTTTTACGCTTTCATTATTTAATAGTCGGAGAAAAGCTAAGATAAACGGCATGCGCTGTAAATGTTATGTTTCGTAACATTTCTTTGTGGGCTGCCATTCTCAAAATCATGAGGAGTAATTTAAGCAAGAACGGACCGGATATGTGCTAATTTATTGGTTGAACAGTTTAGTAATATAACCCGCATATGTGGCATGGGTAAGAATATAACGTAAATACACTTGAATATCTGCCGAGCCCTACGGCGATGCCGTCACCTATGGCGAACATTCGCTTGAAGGTCCATATAATTACTATCTCAATAATATATAGCGCCGGAACAGACAAACCAGCATTGAACGCTCACAACGCATGCATCCGCTTCATGCATCCGTTGTTTCTAAGCACAACTGATAAAACAATCTCGGCTGCTCTGTAACTTGCCAGCCAAGATTAGTATCCAAGTTCTCCTGTGGACCTCACGGAAATAATTGCCGCCAGTTTTTTTATTTAGATAGTTTGTCGCCATGGCAGCCTTCGAGACCTATCGCCATCAGGAAGAAAATGCATGACATAACACTCTGCTAGAGACACCCATGGCCTAAGAGGCGGCTGTGGATTTTTCTTTGTTCTCGCAAGAGACACGTCTTCAATTTCGATAACAAAGCTAGTTTTCACTAATGATGTATTGTAATGGCGTTGAAAATCCAGTGTGAAATAATTCCTATAGATCTAGGTGAGTGCTCTAGTTTAGCCAGTAAGATTGATATCTATGTAACTGCCGTGTTACGCACTACATTTTCAATAACTCCAAAATATGTCACAAGAACGAAAAAACTGGCAATTTTTCATACTGATAGAAAGCGACAAAAAGAAGATGAATTTAACACTACATCTCGTACTATGTGTCCCCATGCATGAGACTCAAATACCTTTTCTGGCGAAGGAAAATCATTCCAATGAGAGACATCCCAGCTTTGGGAGTGATCCCAGCTGACCAAGTGGCCGATGTTGGGCGTACCGCGGGGCAGGGGCCACGGAACTGGAGGATAGAGCACGGACAAGTCCATCTCGACTCCAAGAGTGTGAAGTTTTCCCAGCGAGCTCAGAAAATACTGTAGGTTGTCAGCGTCACGTTTCATGAGGCCCAGGCAACTAGCGTCAGGGCCTACAGCACGTCGCAGGATCGCCTGTGATGAGTTGAAGGGCATTTTGGCGTAATATATTTTTGTAACTCTTAATTACGTGGTCAAACACTATCGGTAGCGCGTTTAATCCTATATGCAAAGGTTTCTCTCTCTTCAACAGTATATAGAAAGTTGACAGTGGAACCCGACTAAAATGTTTCTTCTTCCTGTGAATTTCGAAGCCATGAAAACTATTACGAAAGAGTTATTTTTTTATAACGTAGTTCTTACACCGAACTAACAGCATTTCGCTGATCTATCAAAATAACTAGTGTTATCAGATATGCTAAATGATCGCCGACTTCACTAAATAATATCTCTCACTTTGAAAATCCAACAGGATGCATTTCAGAAAAATTGCCGCCCAGTATACTTTTTGAATCGTGTTTGATTGAATAGTAAATTTCAAATGATATAGAATGTGAATGCTAAAAAATATGGGCGTAAAATCTTGACTCCAATACCAGATATTTTCTAACGTGCGAACGAAGTGTAATATAAAGATAGCCGCTAGTTTGTCTTGCTTTATAATATTTATATATATATATATATATATATATATATATATGTAATGCCATTCTAAACTGACGAGTTCATCAATATGAAACGACTACCTTTAATTATCGTTGTGGTATCTCACAATCCCACTAGTTCAACAAGAGAATATGCCGTCACCAGAATCACCTTGAGTGTGGCGCTCGCGGAAGGAGGTGATACTGTGCAGTAGCACATAATGGAAACTTGATTCCACTGACTTGCCAAGTGGCAGATCGCGTCGTAAATCAATGTAGTAAATTGCTTCGGTAGGCTCCTTAAACTCAGCCATCGTTGATTATTGATTGGAAGATGGTTTATAAGTTATTGGCCCCATGCGTTCGCGCAGTGAGTTACCACTGGCAGACATCACTTAGTTTTCTTATTTAGTTCTTATTTTTCTTATTTATGTATATGGTGCTGCTACGGAACAACCGCGCCTCTCTTGCAGTAGAATCACTGAATCTGTCATCAGAGTTTGGCATTTTCCCATCAACACAGCAATAAATATTCTAGAGCAATCATATGATGAGAACCGAATACACAGTACACCACGTGCATAATATACAGAATTGAATTCTCGAATCGAATACGTAACGAATAGCACAGCCTATTTAATTGATATTCTGTTTAGACAAGAAATAGCGAACGGAAACTCTGAAAGTGAAGACTTAAATCGTGAAAGTACGTCTCCCACCACGCGTCGCAGTCAAGCAGGGAATGTCGTTACTTTGGCGCTTTAATAGTTTTCAAGGCAGATTAAGAAACGCGTTATTGATTGCATAGATATTTGTCAAGACACATCATTAGCTGCACTAGCGAAAGTTCACAATCAAGGCGTCATAACAAAGCACAATCTAGGTGGTGAACTCTGTTTCATTTTTAGGTGTTACACTTCGCCCAGATCAATCCTATTTCTTCTTACCAGATTCTCCTTTACATTCACTTTCTTTTAAAGACAAAAAAAGAAAAAAAAAATAACCGCTGCAGTATGAAAAACGCGTCAACCTGCTTGAAGTTCTTGCGCGTACAAGAAGAGAATGCTGAAGTTTGCCTCGCCAGCACATCGCTATTTGACTGTCCAGCCAGCGTCCACTGTGTTTTTCGCCAGTATATTAGCTGTTCATTATGAGCTGCGCATAACACTATATAGCTTTAACCTTCACAAAGCTCACATAGAGGACTCATACGGGGATAGTCACAAACCTCGCAGTGATGTAATCAGCCCACTTTTATGTGTGCCGCTTCGCGCCCATCGGTATGTATTGTAATGAGGGAACAGTAGCTTTATCAAGGACGCCCATTATTCAATCTCGATTGACTGCGGTCAGCCCAATGGCGTAATGTATCGGAAAACTGGGAGCACAACAACGTTTGTCTATTTTTCTACTGTAGTCAGCAAGACCTCGTGTTTAATATTATTTCACAAGAACAATGACAGCAGTTGCCTTTTTGCTTGTGTTCAAGAGAGACGCGATTACTTGTAAGTTAAGGCGCCAGTCACAAGGTGCTTATGACTGGATCGTGAACACGTAGACCGTATTTCAGTAGCAATGTCCTCTTTGGGTACTCACAGAATAAGCAAGTATGAAAAACTCTGAAGCGGCGAGTACGGAACAGGAAAGAGATGCGCTCGAAGATAGCACACACGGTGTAAGAATAAGGAGAGGTGCTGACACTCTCCCCCCAACGCGCGCGGAAGCGCCGCTCGCTCGCGTCCAGATTATGTTCGGCTTGGTTGCAGCTGGTTCGACGCCGTCGTAGAGGGCGCTGCGGTATGCGGTCCCAGCCTCGGCGGCAAGGCGCGTGCTGCCGCTGCTTCGTCTTCCTGCTTGCATGTGCGGTTGCGCTGTTTTGAAGCACGATTTTTGTTCGCGTTCTTTTCATGAGCTTGTGCTTGGGTATTGTCGCCACGGGCCCTCGACGAAGGTGGCAGCGGCCTTCTGAGGGGCGTTTGAAATGGATAGAAAGTGCTTCGTTCCGAACTGCAATTCTGGATACCTGACTTGTGCGGAGCGTGTGCCTTTATTCAAAGCGCCGTCCGACAGCGGTCGTCTAGTGCAGTCTCGCCGTGCAAATCTGAGGGCAGACCGAACTCTAACGCGCCTACCGACCACGTCTGCACAGCCATTTTTCAGAGGATACGATATCGATGGCATATTGTCACGACGTCGAAAGCTCGAGGGACAAACGAAGCGCATTTGTCGGCAGAGGCAGTAACAAGAACGGACGGTTTTAAAATAGCGCGCGCTAGTCACTGCTGCTTCTTCTTCTTGCTATGTTTTTCATAAGTGCCGATGTGTCTTATGCCGTCGTCATCGCCGCGCTAGACAGGTGGCAATATTACGCGGAGCGCTCGATAGAAGGATTCCCATCTTATTTCCAAACTGTCCAAAGAACCTCACACGGTCAAATAAACCTCGAAAGCCGCTGCGGAAGAGAGAACCTCCTGTGTGCCGCAGTAGTTTGTGCAAATTTTGCTGCATGTAAAAGATATATACTGGGTGATTTACTTTCATGTACCAAGATTGGAAAATATGTAAATGTCACGTATCTGGACAGAACCAAGGTAATGTTGTCTGCCGTCGCTTGGAGATACTCAGATTATTTTTTTATTCCGCTTAATTACATAATTATTTTCATAATTGATTAATCAACTCTTTTAATGCTATAATTGGATAAAAAGTATGAACAAGAGAATTGTACAGCAGCGTGGAAAACTCCCAGTATAACTTTCTGTTGCTAAATACGTGATACATAAAAGTGTTTTCCGAGCGTGAACGAAACCCGCGAATACAGCAATATTACCGCGCGACTGGCCGCTCGAGGCACTTTGGGTGTATTCGTGAGCTTCTTTCATGCTCGGAAAACACTTCTACGTAGCGCGTATTGAGCAATACAAAGCTGTATCGGGAGTCTTTGATGTCGCTCTACAATTTTCTCTTTGACACTTTTAATCTAATTATAATAATTGAGAAGTTGATCAATAAATACGACTAATTATCTAGTTAGGCGAAATGTAAAAAATAACCGAGTATCTCCAAGGGACGGCAACAACATTACTATGGTTCTGTCCAGCTACGTGACATTTGCACATTTTGAAATATTTGTGCACCCTGTAAAATAGTGATGTTTTCTGTGCAGATGTGTGCCTGATTTTCAAATTTGTTCCATCCTGGCTACTGGATTTTTTTACAATGCGCGTGCGGTGTATATTACACGCTTGCATGTTTTTATACATTTTTACATTGTGGGAGTGTATGAGACCGCAAGCTTCTGGGATGGTTATCACCTATTAAAATTATCGAGCTGCTTCATGCACAAGTTTTTTCGTATTGTGTCTATGCAAAAAAAAGGTCTATAGGATTATTGTGTGGTGGGTGTAAGTGTATTTGTGGACAGGCTGTAGCATGCATTGTCAAACACGCTTACATTGGCACATTCTCATATGCAATTTAAGAAAAAAGAAAGTTACCTCTTCCTTTTTAGATCCTGCAAGAGTCACTCAGTCCTCAATGGACGAAAGCCCAATGAATAATATACATGGTCTATGTTAAGTGGAATTGGAATAAAAAAGGCATTTGCTCAGATTTTCATCAGTGAACTGTGGTAGTGATGCTCTAATTCAAGATAGACGCCTGCCTTCGTCCCGCCTAATAAATTCCCATTTGAAAGAGTTTTTACATAGCTGATGTGCATTCTCATCTTAAGTTCTAGCCATGAACAGCCACTTTGCTCTAGTGCATTGCATATCGGAAGCTTGCGCCGTTTCATTTCTTAATTTATATCGCGGCCACATTGAATTCGCGCAACGATGATTGAACGGTTTTCTGAGTGTGAATGGAAGCAGCGATAAGCATGAAATACATTTTCTGGTGCAGTCACTGTTTTCTTCTGATCGAGGGGTAGCACGTGGGCTAACACATTCATTTTTTTATGCTTGGATGAACGGCTAGACCGGACGAAACAAATTGCGCGCGCGAGGGTAACTTCAGTGGGCTTTGAGTGCTGCCCGATTGATTCGTGTTCACGTCATCCACGCCCTGCACAAGGAACCTTCATGTTAGCGAAGCCTGGTACACTTATCACTTTAATGTGAAATAACGATTTTTTTCGCGCTTTGAGATTTACTCACTCCACTACGAACGAAAATTTAGTGGAGGCAGAGGAATGCCAAGCCGCCGGCGCCGCTAAGCTGGGACCGCTGGCCACGGCGCCCTCTATCTGCTCGCAGCCGAGCTACTCGGTGTGCCCGCGCGCGGCCGAACATAATCTGGACGCTCGCTCGCGCGCAGTGTCAACACCTAAATATTCTTCCACCGTGATAGCACAGCACCATCTGGACAATCGCCTTTTCACCGAATGTACGCTACCGTCTCTTTGCGCGTAACTACGAACCGCGGTGAATGCAGCGATCGTTGCCGCATCCCACTCACTTGCAAAAGGCAGTGTGGTCCGATCTCCAGCAAGATGGCGTCCTTGGGAGCATGCTTGAGGGCATCCCGGAAGAGCACGGGCTTCAAGAAATTGTTGGTGTAGTACTCAGCAGAACAGAGCTGCGAGCCAGGTTCGTGCCAACGGCTCTCTGGCACCGATGTGCTGATCCAGCGCTTGCTGCGTGGCTTAGGGTGGGGTATCGCCTGCTCGATAGCCAAATTTAGCAACGAATGGATTTCAGGATTGCCAATTGGCTTCTAGACTTTCTCTAATTTAGGTTTTTGTTATGTCTAATAATATGCAATTAGAATATAACTGCAACCGGCCGCTTTCTGAGCAGACGATTTTAGAATGCCGACTGATACGGTCTTCACAGCAGAAGGCGACAAGAGCGCTACTGAAGTTCCTCCGGTCAAGCGACCTGTTTGACTGTGACCCTCCTGAGTTCCTTTGTGTGTGTGTTTTTTTTTTTCTTTTTTTTATCTCCCTCTCAAGGTGTGTGCATTTTTCTTTATCTTTCTGTCTCCCCTTACCCCTTCCACGGTGTATGGTAGCAAACTGGATATTTACTTTCGGGTTAACCTCCCTGCCTTTCGCATCTCATTTATCTCTCTCTCTCTCTCTATAACTGCAATGAAAGACTAGATAAAATATGTGAGGTAATCTTCAATCCAACCAAATATTATTCCTTCAAAAATAAAAGTACGGTAATTTGGTCTTTTGAGCAAAAAAAGTGAGTGTTGACAAAAGAAGAGACAATAAAGGCCGGCGTAGATAAAATATATTTCATTTCACAGCACGCTTTGCTCGACCTCACTTTGTCTTGTAGTGTTCAATGAGATATTAGTATACTGAATTTGTGTAAAACATTGGTAGAGTAAATTAGCGCAATCAGGTCAAGAAGTATCTCATAAATAAAAGGTATTGAATTGATTCCTCGACAATCAATGAAACTGTGTGTTCAGAGAGCATTATGGGGAAGAAGGGTACATGTCGCGCATCTGCAGTCCTACTTCGTTTCTCTCATAGTGTTACCCTGCCAATGTTTACCACTGTAAAACATGTGATATACTAAGAGGGCCACTTATTTTGTTCACGTTAGAAATTATCGTAAAATGTGTACTTTATGGGAAATGGAAGCAAACGACAGCCTATGGCGACAGTTGTCACAATGTGTGAACACACTTGGCGTCAATTTAATTGAGACTGATGCGGCTTGAAAGTCGGTCGACTTATCTGGTTTGCTGTGAACATTTCAGGGTGAAGCACCCTTAATAATTATTTCTGTATTCGAAAATGTTTATGCACAAAACACCCACGAAGGAAACGGGTGTACAGGCCGAAGGGTCTGCAGGTGTCCGTTTCCCTTGTCCGTGCCCTGAGGTGCGTTTTATCATCTTTATATGTTCTACGAACAAGGCTATACGTCTACAGTGTATGTAACAGCTATCTCTTTAGCTTCCGATACAAGTCTCCAACGTTTTATTCGAAACATGAACGCACGGGAGGGGCAACCGAAAATTGTCTGACATTTGAATATTGGAGGCAAGAGTAAAAAATGCCAGGCAATATTTCCAATTTCGCGGAGGAAGTAAACATGAAATCTTGCATTGTCCCCTAGTCTCAACTACCAGCAATGCTTAATGGTATTTTAGGCAGGTCAGTGCTTATTTGCATACCCCAAGCGAGTACGGTGAGTTAGTGTGCGGCACTTAGTGTGCGAGACCGAGCTGCGCCGTGTACGTGTTGTAGTGGGGTGCGCGTGAAGTAATCCAGACTACGGCTTTTCAATGTTGGAGAGCGGCTGTAAAATGTCAGCGGCCAGCATCAAATCCAGTTTCACGTATCATTCCCTATTCCGGGACGTCACTTTTGACACGCACTGCAAGCAGAGACAGATGTAATAGCCGTTCTTGCCCATTAAATGTCCGCTTTTCATGGCCTGTCTACTCCGCGTTGTTCAACTGTGAGTGACACAATAAGCCCTTTTCTAACGTGTGCTGATTCGGCGTTCTTGGTCTACAAGAGCCTCGGCGCCGAAGTTGGGATGTCAGGAGGAGTAATAATACGCTTTAAAGTGTATCGAAATTGCGCGAACCTGTCAGAATAGTATAGAAAGGCTGCGTAGCAAACTTGGTAAATTGCAGCGTGGTAACAACGCCAGTTGCAAGGCTTGCTCAATTCTATCTATACCACGACCATATCGAAGTTTACCTCGAAAGACTGCAGGCATTCGCAACTGCTCATTCAAAGCGATGAGCCAAAGGATGCGCAAGTGTTCTCGACAGTTCCGGCAGACAAAGCCTATGTCACACTTAGAAGATTTGTGGTGCCTAAAAACTTTGTCGCCTGCAAGTATGCCGATAGCACGAAAGTAATACACGAGAACTACGTGCGAAAGAGTTCCGCCGTCAAACAATAACAAAAGTTAACTGGCAGGCCAAACTGACACAATCAGATAATTCTTCGTCGAACTCTAAAAGCAGGCAGTAACATTCAAGTTTGTTAGCCTTCGAGATCGACTAACGTTGTGGCCTTGCAGTGAGGACATCTGCTGTCTATCCCAAAAAAGGGGACGTGGGGATGAGAATCAGCCATGCCACCAGCCTGACACCGCTAGAAATGGAGCCGAGAAACTCTCCCGGCTCTCCATCGGGCGGTACTTACAGAACAAGGAACCAGTTCCAAAGAAGGCAGCGAACAAAACCAGGCCTGTCACGGCTACTGGGGCAGGCGCCTGCAATCATTGCAGGCGCGGAAAGGAAAAAGCACGTGCTGTAGTCGTGATGAACATTTTGGTGAGGCGTGCCCATTTTAAAAGCGAATGTCTCGAATGTTCACAGCAAGGTCACGTTGCTAAAATGTGTCGAACAAAACAAACGCTTTCGATTGGCCAAAGGAGAACACAGGGGCGCTATAACGTAAAATGATTCCAATCTGGGATGCTATAACGTAAAATGACTCCAAACTGTTTTGATTCCAAACTCCTGACGTCAAATTTACGAACCACCGATGCAAGCATCCGGCGGTGACCCGCAGCTTGTTGTCTGAAAAACCCAATCACTCTCCTTGTTTCCTTTGTTCGCTTTCAAAACCAATAACATTGTCTACACTCAGCGGTTTTTCTTATCTAATTGGCTGACAAATAGCGAGGAGCACGCTCTAGTGGAGAGGGTGTCGATGGGGCCGAGCCAGCACAGTGAAAATAGATAACCGCATGAAGAGGGTGGTGCCGGCTTCTCCGATTGGTCCGCTTCGCCTTACTTGCGGTGGCTGGTCTAAAATCGCGGCGGCGTGCAACGGACAGATAAGAATGCCGCTAAAACGAATCCTCATCAAGGACGAGTTGGCAGAGCGATGTCGTATGCATACCGAAAGGGCTCGATAACGTTTTACTGCCACGATAAAAGGTTCATCATGTGCAAATAAATACATGCTCACCGGCAGGTGCGAGTAGCCAGGGCCTGAGAGATTGGCCGGCAGCCATCTTCTATTCCTTTCGGAACGCAGCAATCTCTGGCTATTCAGGAAATTTTTCAGTTTTCTTCGGCATATTAATGTAATTTTTTCACGAACAAATCACTTTGACGCGGTGAGTTTTCCCGGTTTTGTGAGGTCGCGTGACAAACAGGTGGAGTGGGCGCAGCCCAAAAGATTGAACCAAAAGCAGAGCGCTAATGGTGAAAAGGCGTCAAATCAGGAATAATTATTTTTCTTTTGCGCTGTTTAATCATGCATAATCAGTGTGTACACGTTAGAACAGAGCTATCGCGGTTTTCGTGACGTCAGGTGACAGACAGGAGAAGTTGGGAGTGGCCTGAAGATGTTTTGACCTATCGTGGTGGGCTTATTGCAGAATTGGAATAGAAAAGTTTCGAATAGCTTTACGTTATAGCGCTCCTGGTAATAATAAAGGTATCGCACATGTTTGTGTAAGTGATATCGGCCCACAGTGGGACATAGACTGGTAAGAGTGGGACATGAATCAGGCTTCAGGATTCCAGCACTTCGGGCAGGTGATTTCCTCTCCAAAACGAGATGGAACTTTTCGGGGGTAATACGAGTGAATAGTATTCATGCGGAGCACTGTCCGATGTCAAAACAAACGCGAAGTGTTTTTATAAAATGGTGCGAGCTACCATGGGCTTCAGTGAAACAATTGTTCTCAACGTTAAAATATCTCACGTTATTTCTAAGCTTAGATCGGTTTTGTACTCGGTTGTAGAGCACGTCGGAAAGAAATTGCACCACCTGGAGAAGGCTGACGTCGTGTACTGAGTGAAGTCCCGTGAGTAGGCAACACATCTAGTAATCGTGCCAAAGAAAGAGATTTCTGTAAGGGTCACCGAGAATCACAAATTAACTGTTATTCCGTACATACAAGGGGAAGCTCAGGCGCTTACTCTGCGGCAGGATATTTTCGCGTCCGTACCAGGAGACAGAGCTTTAACAGTTCTAGGACACTGAGGCCTACCCTCAACATCGGTTTGACAAGCAAGCCCAAAAGCTCTCAAGAGTGAACACGCTCTCGTGCTCATTTCAGTTCAAAGGTCTGCCGCACGGAGTATCAAATGCTCCGACCGTGTTCTAAACTCCTATGGAGCAGCTATTCCAAGGTATGCCAGCACCACATGCTACGCCATGACGACTTGATTTCGGAAAAAGACAAGTGAGAATGCTACTGAAGAAGAAAAGGAGTATCAGGTCCGCTCGAGCAGAGTATCACTATCAGCTCGAAAATGTGAAGCTAACAACACGTTTTCGTGGAAAACTGTAGAAGCGAAACAAGATTGTGACAAGAGCAAAAGGTACCTGGCCCAAGTATTCATTTAAATAGGTTCAATACAATTTCATATGCACAACGTACTTCACAACGACCATTCTCCAACGTCCAACAATGTCATTTTCCCACCTTGATAGAAAGTCGAGAACGAATTAGGGTTGCCGGGGTGACTGAAGTATTTCTTCGCAATACACCAAATACTGTCTCGCAAAGCAGCAGCCAGACAGTGGCATTGGACGACCCGACGGAATTCTAAAGACCATCCCCAGACAGCCTAACCTCAACGAAGAGACTAAAACAAAGGTGGTTCGGCACAGGGTGCCTGGAGGAGAAATAGGCGAAAGGAAACACGGCACCCCGGCTGGGTGTCGGATGACCGCGGGTCTGAGAACGGCAGCTGGAGGAGAGACGCGCTGAACTTCGGATCGGGCGGGCGCTAAGAGGCCCACAAGAACGAAGACGGCCCGCAACCTTGCGCGAGGCCAAGCGCCGTCATAGCCAACTCCGCTGGTCGCTGGCGCCGCCGCCAACAATCCTAAGAAGCAGCCAAGGCACTACCCACACCGGAGCCAGAGCACCACCTCCACTGATGAACTAACATCGCCGCATCGCGTCGGATGATGGACGTGTAACCTGTGAGCGCTCGGCTAAAATCGCATTCTTTCTTCATACACTATGCCATGTTATGTCACGTTAGGTGCTTGATTTTATGTCTGTAGACTGTTAGTTTTGTTTGTCATAGTTCTTGCCTATACTTTGATATATAATTGATCGTTCGTCTACGTTTTCCAATTTTTAAACTACTTCTTCTTCTGACTCCCAATGTAAGTTTTTATTGTGTATTTGCATGTGCTGTCTCGTGTCCATTCTTTTCGCGTAGCACACCTGCACGCCTGACACTAAAGTCCCCTGCAGTTGCCCACCGTCCCGAATTTAGCGGGACAGTCCTGACGTTGAGCAAAGGTTCCGAACCCGGCACTGACCCTGTCGAGACGGCTAACGTCCTGACTTGTCTTTTTTCACTGAGGAACAAATAAAGCACATTTCTGTTTCATAATACCTGGCAGCTAGCCCGGCTACAGGTTCTTCCCTCTGATATTCTGTTGCATTGTCACAAGCCTAAAGTCGATTTCGCTTTCACGATAGATCTAATTTTCCTGTAGCCTCTGCCCAAGCAACTTTAGTGGAACTAGATTTTAAATCACGGCTGGGTAGGACTAAACAATTTTTCAACATTGTTGCATGTACAGACTGTTGGCTCCTGTCCATGACATAGGTTAATTCGTCACAAGTCGCCCACGCACTTCCCCACCCGTCGCGACTCCATCCGTTCTAAAGGTGGCAACCCTAGCGCGAATACGCCACTTGCCAGCTCATATTACCTTGTTTAGGACTTCTCGGAAGGCAGGACCGATGCTTTCGATGTGCTTGCTGTGGAAAGCCACGCCGAAGCTGTTGACCTTGCGGGCAAAGATGTTCTCGGCTTGAAGTTGAGCGACCATCTTGTCTACGGCTTCGATAGGACCAGACACTGTTACAGAATCTTCCGCGTTGTGGCATGCTGGTGACACACCCGGGGGGCAACGTCGCGTCGCCTCTTCCCACGTGAGTCCTAAAAGAAAACGTTCCGTAGTGAATTATGCGTCTCTTCGTTAAAAGCTTTCGAACGTGAATCTTCGATCTGTAGGAATGCTGAAATTACATCCCAGGTGAGTTTTTATGGAATAAATGTATCTAGGTTCTTGCAATCTTTGACAGTATGCAAATATCGTTTAAAGGAATGACTGCGCGTGGATCCAAATTGCTCCCTAAGCGGGATGGTCACAAAATGCAAGGTAACGACAACTGGAATGAGATGTGTGGGAAGATGGGTAAAGAATGAACAAGTCCTAGAGCACTCTTTCAGGACATTGCAAGCCAGAATGTCATCAAGGCACCGATAGGTGTTCCGAAACATGAAAGGCGTACTTTTACGTGGTCTCGACTTTAATTTCTTCTTGGCAGTTATCCACGAAGTCAAAGTGACAAGTCATGAAGGTGTAATCGGCGAATGAGTGGTAATAAAAAATAACGCAGCTCCATCCGCTAGTCCAGCGTTTCTGAAGCTATTCAAGTACTTGACCGCTTCTAGTAGTACCAAACCCACCATGATCCCCTCCCCCCTTCCGCCATTTTGATAAGCCGTGTAAAAATGTACATTTTAAATTAACGTGTCTGCATTTGCTTTTTAATTTATTTAAAAGGCATTAACCGCAGCAGCGAAAGCTTCCAAAATACTTGTTATAGCTTTTAACACGGTGTGATTTATTCCGGTATTTTATTAAAAATGTTGTGTTTACTTTCTTGTTGCAACCATATCTGCTGAACCCCAATTCTGCGGTTTGACTGAGACAAACCTAGTTGCCGTTTGGGGGCTGTGTTCGTTCAAGTTTTCTTTGTGAAAACCGAAGCTTTAAGGTATCGTTGGTTTTGCCATTTCGCCGTCCACCTTATGACCAAAGGTAATTTCAGGGTATAACGAAAGCCATGAAATTGTTCAAAGAAAACTGAGTTGAAAGAGTTTGGGCACCGAGAGTGAAAGTTCTCTGTTCCAGCAACCAGAATGGGCCCATTGTTGGACCATTCATGCATGACCGCCAAAATAAATCCCATTACTCATTTGGGCGTCATGAGCCGCAGTTTGAGAAACCTTGTGTTGGTGGAACTCGTCACTCAGCGAATAGGTGGGGAAGCCTTGCTGCAAAACTTAATGACTAGTGTTGTGTCCCAAGGCCTAAAACGCCTCATCGTCCTCTCTGAAAGAGGGTCCTTCCCCGCATTGTTTGCAGCACACAATTTGGGTCTTGGAATTTGCGTTCTCTCTGCGAAAATATCCGCGAAGCAACGCCAAGTATTTGTTAAGTATGTAAAATCCACTGTTTGCTGCGGGAACTACAACTGAGTTTCAGCTTCACACACACATTTGTTATTCCGAAGGATGGGCTGCATGGCTAACCAAGAACATCGACCGCACATGACGTCGGCCTGCCGCATTGTTTGGTCTAGGCTGCCTAGCTGGTCCTGTCGGCTCACCTTATTACTACTAAATAGTCTATAAAAATCGTCGTTTACTCCAAGTATGATCCTTGTCCTTCCATCAGCTGCTACTTCGCAATACAGGATGCAAATTTAGCAAGCCAGGATACGTGGCTGATATTCAAAAGTGTTACTCCATATGTGCTCAAATACTTAGGGTTCCTTCACTTAGTTCTCATGCTCACCTATAATGAGATCCTAGAAAATCTCTCGGGTAGTCAGGAACGATTCTCCAGCTAAATAGCGACCAAAAATATCATAACATGGATTTCTTGGAGCGCAAATATGATGAAGCCGAGAGCGCCTGGCAAACGACGCACTGACACAGTAGGCTGTCACCTGCATGTCTTACGGGCAGTACTTTTTAGGGTTTTCATTGCCGTAGTGGAGGTCAAGCGTGTGGATTCACCAGTAACTTACTCTGACAAACACAATTAAGGTACTGTATAGAATGGTGTAAGGGCCGCACCCATGTAAGGACCGCACCCCCAATTGGCAGACCACAATTTTGGAAAAAACAAACACTTTCCAATGGAGAAGCAATTGCGTTCGGTGCCCCAATGCCACGCAGGCGTATCGGCAAACTTTAGCGCACTGCATACTTCCGGATGCCGCTACTAGACAGCGAGAGCTTCGCGTTAACCTCTGATGCAATGATACATCCGCGGATTCGAGGTGTTAACAATTTTGATCAATATGTTCGGCCCCGTGTAAAGGCAGCACCTCGTCAGAATTGTGAAAAAAAAATATCCGGCCCGTAGATGAGTCTATACGGAATTTAAAAGAAAACTTCACGGGTAGCTTAGATTTTTTTTTCGTCTCCTGGAATTTTTCAACCTGAATACGAGAGTTAATACACGAGTTCTTTGTCATTCTTCCTGTATTAGAATAGCCGCCCTGCTTCTAGATTGAATTACCAACTTAGTGCTCAGAAGCCGAAAGCCAATTTATTGACGTACTGTGCGCTAAGTAAGCGCTATTACGACTGGCCGCCTTTCGCAAAAGTCAATTAATTGTGGTGTGTGACTCATGCCTTGCATATTGGTAGTGACATGGCACTGGTCTGCCAACATTAACTGCGAGATGGATTTCTACAGGATGCGTTTCTATTATGTTTCGAGTGGCACTAGAGAACCGACTTCCGGTAGCCGACAAGAAGCCATACTATCCTGAAAGGTTTTACGTGTGGCGTGTTGCGTGGTCAAGCGCTGACATAAACGTCCCAATCTTGTGCGAAATACCTATTCTGTCAGGTGAAAGGTCTTCTGGCCGTCAAGATTATCGTTAGGAAATTGTTGCTAGGCGTAGGCGGCGATGGACACGTTCTCTTCGTCACGCAAAGAATACACAGAGGTTGCGCTTTGTGGAGCACGGAGGCTGACTCCATCTCTCTCAGTGTCTTTCTGGTGACTCCTGGTTGTATATTTACACTTTTGATTACCCTGTACTTAACTGCCAACTTTCTTTTCCTCTTCCCCCCTTCTGTTTGCACGCTTTTCAGTTACAGATACTTGTGCGCTTTAACCGTCCATTTATTTTCATCCATGTTCCTAAGTCTCTCTTGAAAACTAACCAGTGAATACGCCTCTAACGGTAACCGTTCTTTGTGAGGTTTGAAAATGCGTCCACCGGTTCGGGAGCAGTCACTACCGCGGATAAAGGAGGGGTCTACGCACCTGGGACAACATGATGCCATCCTCAAGGAAAAGGAGCAGCTAGTTGAAGCAGCAGGCTATTTAAGCAGCACGGTCATGTTTAAAACTCTCTGTCTCATGGCATCTGAATGTTAACTCATGTTCTATATATATCTTGAAGTTATAGCAACACCAATGTGCGTCGTTCCTGCCCGATCCCCTGATATGTGATTGCCATGACACGTGCACCCTGGTCAATTATCTTTTGTAATCGCCTGACGACAAGCTAGAAGGAGCGAGAATCCGACGTTGCAAAAGCGCTCACTTGTGCTGAATAGGAAGTAAAGTGACAGCGGTGGCGTGGAGACGACGCATTCCTTTTCTTGTCAATTACATATTAATATTTTTTGAATATTACATATTCAAAAAATACTAGCCACAGTAAACACACAATAGCCGCAGTGCCGGGAACGCAAAAAATTACTTAGCGTATGACAACTGTACATTTTCGCGTGCTGTCTGCAGTTTTATTTTTTTTTGAGTATGGCCCGGTCCGGCGGTGCACAGATTCGCTGTAAAGTTGTTGCACGAATGAACACGTGTGTATTTTAGTATTGAGAATAGTATATGCGTTTCACAACAACGTATCTAACAAAGGTAGTTTGCTGGTAATAACATAATTGCAGTGAAGTTACGTTGCACTAAATCGGGCCACAATTTGAATCGACTGCAATAATCGTGGAATGATTTGTACATCTGTGCTCATTCAACAATATATTTTAACGGACACTACGAAGAAGCGCGTACGTGTTCTTTTGCACAAGCAGTCGTAGTACGTGACCTGATTTTGCGAACGAAACTTGGAGACGTCGTAAATGTACATATGTTGTCTATTAATAAAGTGCTATAAACTTCATATCACACAAGACAATAAGATGCAGTTCTGAAGGAACTTTTTTTTCAAGCCTAACATGTGCCGCCTGTTTTTGTCGGAACCCTATCGTTTCAAATAAAATTTTGTAAAATAAACTATAAGTCTTGAATTCCAAAAGCAAATTCAAACGCTGTCAGAGACACCTTAATAGGGGACTCTAGTCAATTTCGATCGCCTGGCTTCTTTAATGTGAACCTAAATTTAACTACACGGTTCCTATGCATTCCGGCTCACGAGGATGCTGTCACCGAGGTCAGTAATCTTAACCGTGGTCTTGTGCTATGCAACTGAACGCCACATTCAGTGAGCCTTCGCGGCGAGAAGATATAATGCACTAACTGAACGAGCTACTGAGACAGCAATAATTCTTGAAGTAAAATCTGCCAAGAGCCACCGTGATGCTTCAGTGGCTACGTCATTTTGCTCTCCGGTGGCATGGTAGGGGGGGGGGGGGTATGCATGCCCGTGGCGTCAGTAACAACTTCGACAGTCAAGTCACTTAACAGTACTTGCCTACTGCAGCCATGGCACCATCGAAAGTATAGCCGAGTTCTATGCAGCGGCCTCGCCAGTAGGACGACAGCAGAACCTGCTCGGTGGTAAGGCATCCGTCCGCATATGCACAGCCAATCTCCCCGGCGGAATGACCCACCATGCCGTCCGGTTGGATTCCCAAAGCCTGAAGCACGTCCACTAGCGCTATCTGCGAGTTAAAGACACATCAAAAGTCGTCTGAAAAACAAGAATGCGACTCTAAAAAAAAGAACACCTGCATTTTCTGTGTCATTAGCCACACTCGCCCCGGGTGTGAAAAAACATCTTTCGGTTACGCCATATTAACGTAATGCTGCGTGATTGTCTAATGTGACGAGGATTTTTGAAAGCTTAGCCGACTGCAACAAGAACAGGAGTGAACGCTGAAGCACTCGACTCGTTTATACGAATTATGCAATACAATTAGGAACTTGCATTTAGGGTACGTCACGACATTCGGAAAGGTATTTTTCAACATTGTCTTTTTTATGTTTCTAAAAGCGCGTACGCGCTAATGATTTTTTAGCAGAAATAATTGCGTTTCTACTTGACCGCGTTCAAAAATTTCCCATCCCTTGCGTATGCATTTCAAACCGAAATGAAAAGCACTAGTTAATAGAGAAAGTGCAATTAACCGACGCCATTGATATACACAGGTACCACTTTATTAAATTTGGATTTAGGAGGTATGAGGTACATAAAGGAGTTCTTGTGGTCATCAGTGTTTCTGAATTAGCTGAAATGTTCAGCAAAGGGCTGCGTGACGTCTGCTGTTCTTGTTTGTTTACATCGCGTACGCTTCGTTTTGTCGGTTATCTGCTTGTTTATTTGTCTTTTTAGCTTAGTCTTATCCATCTGAAATGTTTATTTGAAAGTTGCAGAATTTATTTAATCATAGTAAAGTTTTACGCCAAAAGAAGTTTTCCACGCAGGTTCTTTCGGAATCGGAAACATCAAAGGAAGGCGGACAAGTCTACAGTGGACACACTGCAAAAATAAAGGCTAGCGCCAGCTCATGCAATATAAGGTCCCGTTGTTTCCAAGGAGAACCCATGCTAAGGGCACGGCGTATTTTAAGCACATCAGGGCTTACTTTCGTAGCTGAACGTTGCTTTCAAAACACTAGGCTTGGTTTTCTCAAATTTGGTGGTAAAAGTTCTCTTGTTACTCGAACACTCATAGCGTTTTTTTTTGGTACACATTTCTGGATGACATGTTGTGTATGGTTTATCTGTACACAGACAATGCGATTCAACATGACTGGTTTGAAACGTATGGTCCTATTTCATAACATGTAGAATTATTAATTGGAAAAATGCAAAAACATCAGCTTTTAAAGTTTTTTTTTCGTAGAACTTCAGTTTTATGCACAGTGAGGAATCCACGCTGATAAGCTGTGGTGGAGCATCGAATGCTGGGCTAACTGCTTGTCTTGTTGCTCTTAGGCGCCGACGTGTCCCTCCTGGTCTGATTATCCTGCTGGACGGCCGTATCAAGGAAAGAAGATAGAGGCACCGAAGCAACGACAGATAACTTCGCCGTCATCGCCTACAGTGGAACTGACGTCACGGACCACGGGATCTGAGCGCTACAAAAGGAAGCAGCGAAAGGCTACTCTCTGCAGTCCGGTGGAGCATCGAATGCTGGGCTAACTGCTTGTCTTATTGCTCTTAGGTAAGCGACATTTTTCCAGCTCTATGCTCCACTGGACTGCACTTTTTTGTAATCAGCAATGGCTCAACAGTGTTTTTCTTGTTCGAAGAGTATTGGAAAAGAAACTACGTTTTTAACATGTAGTAAATGTGAAAAGTCTTTCCACTTGGGCAAGTGCTCAGGAACAACTAAATCAGCTTTTAAAAGCCTTAGACCTAGAGAATTAACAACTTGGAAGTGTGATGGAAGGAAACCTGCAAGGAAATGGAAAGTGATAACGATGCATCAAATAGTGAAAGTGACAACGAGACAAGGCAAAACGAAAGGACCACAGCCTCTGTGAACACTCTGATTGAAGGCTTGAGCCAGAAGCTTGCCGAAATATTGAGCCGACTGGGAACCCTTGAAGGCAAGGTTGACAAACAGAACTCAATCACAGAGGCAGTTGAAAAATCAATGGAATTGCTTGCTTCCAAGTACAAAGATTGCCGATCAGGAAAATGAAATAGCTAAACTAAAGAAAACAATTGAGGAACTAACTGAGAAGTTGACTGAAAAGGACACTGAGCTTGCCAGGTTGAAAGACTGTGTCACAAGCTCTGAACAATACACAAGGCGCAGAAACGTAGAAATACACGGGATACTTGAAGCCCCTAATCAGGACCTTTACCAAGTTCTGGCTGATCTCAGCGTAAAGATGAACATACAATCACCGGAGCGACAGGTGATGGAAGCATTGCATCGGCTTAAGGCACACAAAGATAAGATTGCGCCGATTATTGTTCGCTTTGTGGACCAGACCACAAGGGACATGTGTCTGGCGAAAACGCGCGCTGCGGGCAGACAAAATCTACATAAATGAAAACCTGACAAGGGCTCAGGAAATGCTGCTTTCGGAATGCAAGAAGCTTGCAAAAGATCGAGGATTCAAAGTTGTCTGGGTGAGCAACGGGAAAATACTTGTCCGGAAAAGTGAAGGTGCATCGGTAATTAGTGTCTACTCAGAAAGAGACCTCGGTAAACTAGCGTAATGGCATCCTTTGACTCATTTCGTGAGTGGAATATTCATGTAGAAACTGATAAAAGTGAAGCACAATTGAACCACGAACTTAGTTTGCTACATGTTAATATCAGAAGCTTGAACAAATACTGGGATGAATTGGGACTGAAGCTCAAGACTTCTGTGGTTCCGTTTGATGTTATTATTTTGACCGAAGTTAATATAGATGCGTCGAGAAAATGTGCATTTATCTTGGCTGGGTATTCTCAATATGCACTGTGCCGCGAAAGTCGTAAAGGAGGCGGTGTTATGGTGTTCATAAAAAATGTGCGGATGACGAATAGAATTGATGTTATGCATGAATAAACTAAACATCAATTCTATTCGTCAACCCGCAGATGGTCACTCTGTGTATTTCGAAAGAAAATATAGAGTACACTTTATGCGCAATATATAGGCCACCGAATATGAATACCAGTGCATTTCTAGATGAGCTGTATACTTTTTTTCCATAAATACATGAATGAGAAGCACTTCATTATTTCGGGGGATCTTAACATAGATATTATGAAAGAGAGGAAAAGTATCACCGCTGATTACCCCAATTTGCTAGCAGAATTTGGACTTGTTAGTACAATTAATGAATGTACAAGAGGAGAACACTTAGGTGCTAATATAACAGTCATGCATTGACCATATAATTCGCTTGCAAAAGCAGCAATATATTTCCGGAGTTATCAAGCAAAAACTAGCCGATCATTACTTTGTAACGGTTGCAATTATGTCCAGTGATCATAGAAGTAATGCAGGCATTATAAAAGGTTCTGTTTTAGGTAACAAAAAAGTAGACCAATTAATTCGTAATGTTAACTGGAGTTCCCTTTTAAATTTGGATCATATGAGCTTATACAAGAAAACTGTTGAAATCCTTCGCAATGTATATGAACAGTCAACTAAACCTGTTAATATCAAAATAAGACGCCCAGATAAGAAATGGATAACTCGTGAAATAGCAGAGTTGTCCTGCGCGAAAGATAAGGCATGGCAAAAATGCCGGAAACAGCCTGAAAATAAAGCGCTAAGAGATGAATATCGCGCGTTGCGGAATCAAGTAACGGCTAAAATGCGACAGGCGAAAAGATCCTTTTTCATGCGACAGTTTTCACTGAACAAATGTGACGAAAAAAAAAAAAAACGTGGGAGATAGCGAATGAACTAATGGGTAGGCAGAAAAAGGCTTCCATTGATGAAACAGTAAAGAAGAATTTTCCAAAGGAAACCGTGAAGGAACTCTGTGATAAATTTAATGATGTGTTCTTCAATACAAAAGAAAAATTGCGAAGCATAATAGTCAGTAGTCCTGTATCACATCAATCGAAACGAGCATGTGCTCATACAGCGTATCTGTCCCTCATATCAGCGGATGATCTAGGAGAATTATTTGCAGAATGAAGCAGTTCAAGCCACCAGGATATGATGGCATTCGTCTCAGAGATTTTCACAGGAACTTTGGCGTTTTAAAAGATGTTCTTCTGAACATACTGAACGGTATATTTGAAACTGGTGACATAGCTGACGGACTTAAAATATCTGTTGTCAGGCCTGTGTATAAACATGGCAAGAAAGGCGACTTAATAAATTATAGGTCAATTGCAATACTGTCATCGATAGCACATATTATGGAAAATCATGTTGCATACGTTATGCAATCATTCTGTGAAAAATACTCTTTGGACAATGATGCGGAATTTGGCTTTACAAAGAATAGAAATATGACAAAACTTCTTGAAGAATTTTCTGATTATGTTTACAATGCAATAGAAAATAACCGTGTTGTGTTAGCCCAATTCCTGGATTTAACGAAGGCATTTGACACGATAGACCATGCGTTACTACTCGAAAAATTAAGCTCACTTGGTTTCCGCGGTCATTTGAAAAAGTTTTTTGTCAGTTATTTTACAAACAGGTTGCAGCGTGTAAAGCTTGATAATACATACGGACATTTGAAGAATGTTACATTCGGTGTACCTCAAGGAAGTACACTCGGCCCACTGCTTTTTAACATTTATGTGTCTGATTTGGGTTTATTGCAGATTAAATCAAAAATCTTTCAATATGCTGACGATACAGCGCTCGCACTGGAAATCACTGACTATTGTGCTGGCGTTAAAACGTTTCAGGCAGATATAACCGAAGTAATTGACTGGTTCTCGCAAAATTTTATTTTTTTAAACCTTCACAAAACAAAACTGACATGTTTTAAAAAACCCCCTAAAACAGTTGCTTTAACCCAACCACTGTACATACACTCATTCCTTTGTTACCCATGTGATTGCGAAGCCATGCAAATAGAGCGAACAGTTCAGTATCTGGGCATTTACGTCGACCAACATCTCACTTGGAATGAACACATCGTTTACCTCTCTAGAAAGATTAGGGCCATTGCGGCCATGTTGTATCACCTTCGGGGGAAATCTCCGCTTCACCTTAGACGAGTAATCTACACAGCATTAGTCGAACCTATTTTAAAATACGGTATTACATTATATGGCAACTGTTCCGAATATAAGAAGCAAGCATTAAATGTCATACTAAAACGAATTGTGAACAGCATATCTTACGGTACCAAATTACACTCGGTTGACATGAAAGAGAAGTACGAAGAGTTACGTATCCTACAGATTCGTGAGCTGTTTTATTTTGTTGTGTTGACGCGGTGTTATAATTCAAATGAATATAAAGCTCCTGTAAAAAAGATGTTACATTGAGCAAAACAGAACGTTTTGTTAAACCACGGGTCTATAGTAATTATGGTAAAAAGATGCGCAATCACTGTGTACCAGCTATGTTTAATGAAATTCCTGATGATCTATGTCTTGCAAGCAACAAGAGAAAGATGATGACTAGTTTAAGACATTGGTGCGTAAATTTATTGCCTTGCGTATAGCTTTACTTGTTTTGTATGTGTTATTTTGCGCTGTCAAATTTATTGGCAATGTCGTACGTGTATAACATGAAATGCATGTACACTCGGCGACAAAATATTGCGGGGCACGCGAGCGCGTGGCGAAACGGTCCTCCTCGCCTACTGGCGCCGCACCCCTGGTGTCGAGACCGACGCTTGCGCACATGCGCGTACTTCCGTTACTGCAAGCGTGCATGTTTCTGCGCTTCTTTCTTGCGCGCCGGCGATATCCGAGTGCAGCCGCGAGGGGCCCCTCTTGCGATTGGCGCTGTGGCAGCTTCGACGGGCAAAACTTCGTTCATATAAAGGAAATAAAAAGTTCCTTTTATCTTGCCTGGCTCTTTCAATAGAGCGTCTTTTCTGCCTCGCTCTTCGGTGGGAGAACGTCTCGTTCGTGAAAAGAAATAAGGAACGATCATTGGCCACGAAAAGGCGCAGTGCAGAAAAAAAAAGACTTGTTGCGTTCGCGACCGGCGATATGCATTCGCGCTCGTGACTCGACAAAAAGCGACCGG
>NC_051158.1:100454735-100492235 GCF_013339745.2 Dermacentor silvarum | reverse complement strand
AGATTGCAGCGCCACCATTTAGTGAGATTGTCCTACACGAATTTCAATACTGATTATGGTACGCACCTGACATGAAACAATGGAGACAATAGATCCCGATATTGTCTTACACCGGGGCTCGTCGGAAGTCACCAGATCGATCAGGTCGATTCCGAATTGCTCTTGCAGTAATGCGTGGGACTTGCGGATAGATTCAGCAAAGACTTCGAAGTGCATCATCTGGCGTGCCATGCCGTTCCACTGGCAGCCAATGCCAGTGAAGATAAACCAGAGGGGTGGTCTTTCAGATGGAGCCCGCTCGGCTACCTTAACGACTGTCCTGTTCGAGTTGTCCATGGGTACGATTGCAAAGCCTCGATACGGGAACAGTTTCATGTTTGGCTGCCCGACACGGTTCAGGAGGGCATACCCGGAGTCCGGGTACGGTGATTCGGCTTCAACTCGATCCAGTGTGCGCTGCGAAGACGGCGGTAATGAAATAAATATTACCGTTTTTTATACCACAATGCAAAAAATTGTCGCACTACGCTCCCCTGCAGGGTGCTAGCTTCCTTGATGCGCCACCTGACTCTGCAGATATAGTTTTGTATGCTGGAGTATAAGAATATAAACACCGCGTACACGATATGTTGAGCGCGACATTTATGATTTCGCATAAATCTACGTAAGTGAGAAATCCCAAATGCCCACATCACTCAACAAAGAAAGAGATTACTCCAGTGGAAACCGTCTTAGAATCACTGCAACGTCATTAGGATTACCATTACAGCAATGTAGCGAGAGACTGGGTTAGCACAGCCGAAACGCCTCATGCATGCCGTCTGTACTACAGTCTCGTGCTTTTCTTTGGCTAGACTGCGTCACCTAGCGGTGCGCCTGCAATGTCTGTGCATGGCGCGTGTCTGAATATATATGACACGGGTCCCATTACGCCCAGCAACGGAAACAATTTGAATAATTTTTAAATGCGGCTAGCATTCTTTAACATCAGCGTGTTTTAGGTATGTATGTACACGCCTAACCTCTTTCACATCAAGTACGCTTCACTAGGTAGTCGATGGTCAAGCGTGCTCAAAAGCAAGCGTCGGGCATACTTGTGTTATTGATTACGTAACACTGCGCATGTGTCTCTCTTCAATGAATGCGTTTCACACCAGCTTGAGTCACCGGTATAATTGACAATGGGCATGTTCTGCT
The DNA here is from genome assembly GCF_013339745.2 of Dermacentor silvarum. Lineage (NCBI taxonomy): Eukaryota > Metazoa > Arthropoda > Arachnida > Ixodida > Ixodidae > Dermacentor > Dermacentor silvarum. The sequence continues at coordinate 100,491,038 of NC_051158.1, read as the reverse complement.
TGTCAATAAACCTCTTTTACGACCACTGGGTATGCGGCAAGGCGCAGACTCCCAAAAAAATGTTATAGACGCACCTACACGTGCATTTAAATAACCTGTTCTAAAACGTAACAATAAACAGCCCACCGATATAAGTTAAAACGTGTAAAGACGCCCCTTTGTAGTGTAATGAGTCCGGGTCAGCTTTAGGCACTGTAGCAAAATGAGAGGGCGTACTGTAAAGAAACTCACCATTAGCGAGTCGCTGCTTCTTCCAGCCATAACAACAAGCCTAGGAAGCTCCGGTTTCAAGCGCGGAAGGGAGTCCACATGTGGACTTGAATTGGATTCTAAGATTGCATGTGCGTTTGCACCGCCGATTCCCTGAGAACTCAGGCCTACCATGCCCCCGTCGAATGGCGTCAGCTTGGCAACTACCTCCACGCGTCCATCGTGCAAAGAGGGCATGTCCGGGTCCGGATTTTCAAAGTGTAGGGTGGGCGCTATGGTTCCCGTCTCCATGGCGAGTATCACTTTGGCCACAGCGGGGACACCTGGAGGAAGATGCGTCCCAAGTACAAAAAAAAAGGATCCCCTCGTGAATAAGCCAGAAGCAGCTTTCTGTTAGGATCTACAGTTTACCAACTACGTGAAAGTCAAAGTGCCTCACTAATCGGCGCTAGTAGAATTTTCTGTAGAGTCGTTTAGTGATAGCACACGCTTTGTGGAAACCTGTAGCGTTGCGAAAAAGTAAAGCCGTATTCAGAGGTAATTATAGACATTGGTAAGATCTGTTACTTGGAAAGTTGCGCAATGTAGGGCCTTCACATTAGTTAACTGTACCGCGCCAGCATCGACAAGCCGGCTTGTCAGCGCCCTACAACGGCGCGAAGCGATGAGATCAGCAAGTATAAGCGCATGCGAAGAAAGTTCGCGCCGAAGCGCAAGTGGTGCACTCTAGGCTTTTCCCACATGCCCGACAGAAAGATTGCGACATGCGTGAAACAATACAAAATTGTCGCTCATCTACTCGTGTGCTGCTCTTTGCCGTCCCTATGATACGCTGTGTCACGGCTCTGTGCGCGTTCTGTTCAATATCTTTCTTCCCTGCCTACCGATTTAAAACAATGTGACTCCCTTTCCATATTTAAATCTGACTTAAAGGACTACCTATTTGAACCTAAAAATAACTGTTCTAATTAACTTGCTATAGCCTTTGAATGTATTTGTCACTTTTTCTCATTTTTGTGCTGACATGTTATACCATGGTATTATTATATTTTCTTTTTTGGTTGTTATGTTGTGTCGGTTTTCTTTTGTATTTTGTTGTACAGCTTTTATTTTTTGTAACCTGGTTTTTTAATATATGATCATGCATGATATTACTGTAATTATTTCGTCTTTCATGTGCTTGTTAATTTTTCACATATGCAGTGTTAGTTTCGTTTCATTACTGGATATTTAATTCATCGTAAGGGCTCCTGCTTGCCGTTTTTACTTTGGGACCCCTTCCTGTATACTGCTGTCTATGTACTAACTTATCAATAAAAACGAATTGAATTGAATTGCATGAACGCTACATCCATTCGTAAACTAATAAGTAAACTCAATACAGGTGCATACGCTATGGACATCTGCGATCGGTCGGGAAATCAGCCGCCACGGTAACTGCGGCAGGGGATGTGCCATGCTTTCGGGAATATCCCGGCGGAAGGTACTTCCGCTAGGGATGAACTTTCAGCGCCAGAGCTTATTCTCATTGATCGTGTTGCTTTGCGCTTGATTTAAGGCGCAGAAATTGACTGCCCGGGTGTTGAAGCTCACGTGGTATTGTTTTGAAGAATCGTAAGACTGTACCTGGGAGAGAAAGTTAAGCGAACGAAGAAAGGTGCACAAAAACTAGGATAGAGACGTCCGAAGTGCACCTAAAGCCAGTTCCACGAGGAACGTGTTTCAGATGGAGTTTCGGCGTCAGCCCCGGTCGCATTTCACTCTTAGCTAACCACTTCTCGCCCACTTCTCGTGTGGATCTGGCGTCGATCTGGCATATATAGGCATACTTCGGCCACGAGGGAACGCAGCCGTCAGCTCACGCTGCTCGTCACGACACGAGCCACGGCCAGATGACGCTGACCGGCGCCGACGCCGAAAATCCGACGAAAACTTGTTCCTCGTGGTTGGGCGTTAACCAACACGCAGACATGAATTTTGCAGTTTGCGCGTGTCCATGTCTCCTCACTTTGGTGCCATTAGAACGAAACAGCATTTTCCGCGCCCGTTCGTCTGTCTGTTCTATTTTGACGATGACGACTATGACGTCATTAGAGTATCGTTTTTTTCGTCCTCAAGCTGTCTCATTATCAGCCTCGCCCTCGACATAGGTGAGAGAAAACAAAATATGCCGTTTAAGAAAGCGGTATAGGTGCTAATTTGTGCCATACCACGTACTTTGATCAAGGACACATGGTCATTCGCGCCTTCTTGCAACCGGGGCATTGGTCATGGTAAACATCTGACGTGCGATAGTTGTTAAAGCAATGCGTGGAAACATTCAAGGTGACGGAAACCATACAGCTTAGTAATAAATTGGAGCGTGATCAAAGTGCGACTGTTTTTCAGTCTATTTTTCGAAAGTTCATTATAAGTTCAACTTTCTATTACTATCGTTTTGTTAAACGTGCGTTTAACTTCCGGCTTTCTGCAAAATATTTTAAGTGATGGCTCCTCCCAATTTTACACTTTTTTGGCATTATAGTCAGTGGGTTATGTGCGTGCCCATCTGAGAATAAAACGAAAATCACCAGTGTTCATCAGTGCAGCGTCGTGGCAAAAATGAAGCAAGTCAGACTAACTTCGACTCATTGTTGCCAGCTGCAGGTTACGCAGTCGAAGATAAACAGTAATTGTGCGATAAAAACATCGATGAAAATACGCGTTTTGTGATTATTAACTGCACGCCGATGGGAACCGGCCATCCCAATTACATACTTTAGAAATACGCACACACATCACAAACATACGAACACGCTAAGTCTAAAAAAATGCAAACATCTGAAGAAAAGCTTAAACCATGAAAAGCTACCCACATGTACCCGCCTGCACCAAGGGCTCGTATACTACAGTTAACAAAAAGCGAGTGTAATTTTTCAAATAAAACCTAGATTTAAATTAACATCTCAATGTTATTCTCTTATGGCAAGAGAATGCAAAGCCAGGCCGATTATTATGTCAATCTTCTGTGCGGCTGGTGTCACACCACACAGTCCCTCAATAGAGGAAACAGCAGAGACGAAAATAATAAATAAAGAAGAAAGAAATCAAAATTTCTTAATGTAGCCTGGATATTTCATCGAATACGTTTTTCGTCGAATACGTGGACTGAAGAATTATTAATGTCAGAAATTCTTGGCAAAAAAGCAGCCTCAAGAGCACAACTAACCTGCGCGACAGTTACCTTAGCCTGAAGGCACAATCAGGGTAACTTAGGCTCGCTAAAGAAAATTCCAAGGCTCGAAGTGCGTTCATTCGGTCTATAAGAAGGTTAATTGCGCTGTAGATAGCAGACCTTCTCTTCTTAATTTTCAACCCTAACCGCAGCGCTGATATGTCGTGCCGACGTCGTAAATATCAGTTTATTTCCATTCCTGCTCTGTTTTGTTTCTAGTGCATCGCAAAGCAATACTTGTCCATTCACGATGTAGTATCGAGCACACATTGTTCACACGGTGTGACATCACGAGGAGCTAGCTCTGGAGCTTTAAGCACTATACCTATCCCTCTAATATCACCTGAGATAGATGCGGGCGCATATCTTTCGATAAGTGTAGGTTCCTCTGAGGTTTTATCTTACGGAGCAAAGGGTAGGTGAGCAATGTTTCACGAGCTGCTACGGACACATGCTTTAGCAGCTCCGCCATCTTACCAGAAGCACTCTCTGAGTGCCCCATGTTGCTCTTGACAGATCCGATCTTGAGTGAGTTCTCGCGCCCAGGCGAACAAATGACGTTGCTGATTGCCTCCAGCTCACTTATGCCGCCAGCTTTGGTTCCAGTTCCATGTGTCTCGACATAAACTACTTTTCGTGGGTCCACGTTGACTTCAGCGTATGCATCACGGAGGAGCTTCTCATGCCCGTAGGCCGAAGGAAATGGGACACCTGCGAGAGATAAGACCAAATGAGGTACGTACGCGCTGTTTATTTAAGCACCATCGCATTTGCATTCGAGCTTCCTGCGAAATGACTCTTTCGCTGAGTTTGTGCGCGGTCATCCCTACTCCGCTAACATTTTCAATCCTCCTTTCTGAGTACATTTAGGTCCGCAATGGAAGCTCAAGGGGTTATCTTTCAGTTTGTCAACCACGAACTATGGCGTGAACTTATCATAGTTCACTGTAGGCCTAACTCTTGATTTTCGACTAAAGTGTTCTTCAGTGGAAGCTCCGAGGCGCCAAGCTATGATCCGGTGATGACCACTAAAAAGAGGAACATGTAAATGTCACCCCCTTTGAAACAACGCGGTACAGATGTCAGCAATGTCGTTTCTTTTTCAAGAAAACTGTTTAACTTTGGGTAGAAGGTATCTTTATGTTATACACTAACACGCCGCGGTGGCTTAGCGGCATTGGTGTTGAGCTGCTAAGCACGAGTTTGCCGGATCAAATCCCCGCCTAAGAGGCCGCATCTCGATGGCGGCGAAATGAAAAAAAAAAAAACACCCGTGACCCGGGCATTGGGGGCACGTTAGAGAAACACGTGGCGGTGAAAATTATTCAGAGTGCTTCACTATGGCGTGCCCCATAATCAAATCATGGATCTCATTCATGCACCAGCTATACTGCAAACTATACTAATACCTGTGAGATGTTCAATTGATTGCGTGTTATTCCTTGATGCTGCCCAGGATATCTCAGGCGTCTTACTTGTCTCCACAAAAGTGTAAATAATGTTGCACCAGTCTTCTTTATCTGAAATGTTTTCCTTATTGATACACGTCCGCAGAAACCCTCATATCGTTTTTATCAGTACGACACCGCCCTAAATAACACTGTTCGCTGTAATTTCCTTCTTTACTGTTCGACATACTTTCATAGCTAGCTTCCTCTATATGGCTATTTGCTGTTTCCGCATCTCTTAGCATTTTCCTGCCGGTGTTCGCACCGTACTCTCTTGCTGTGTGGTGCCGCCACATGGAAAGCGCTTGGTGTAAGAATACGATGTCATCAGGGCCGTATAAACCGGAAGCAATGTCTTCTGAAACCACGTGAGGACTACATAATAGATAATATCGTGCAAATACGTGATCGCTTTATTCGCCACAATTCCATTTACAACCACCCACCATGGAGCGGCAAGCACACCCGTGTGTCGGGTGTGCTTGCCGCTCAAAATTAATCTTGAGACCCCCCCCCCCCCCCTCATAACAGTATACTGATATTCACGCGTAAAACCACTGAATTCTATCTAATTACACATGCCACTTGACTCTCGCGTTCGGTCATTGGAACTGTTAAACTGCTCGTTTTGAATATTCTTCGATCTGGAACAACGCGCTTGGAATTTCCTGTCCAGCACTGTCCACAAATGCAAAAAAAATATATTTTGTTCCTATAATGCCTACGGAAACCCAAATTGCGTAGGTTTTGGTTATAAGTTCTTCTGTGTAAATATTTGTGAAAAGTCCAGATCACTATTCACAATCCTGCCCATTGCGCTGCGTCGCAGCAGGCTAACAATGGCTTCAGAGAGGCGACTTGCATCATCAGGAGTTATGCCCCGCATAACCACCTTGCGTTGCCGCACACCACGTTATCTTCAGTACGGTGTCGAAGCATCAGATAACTAGGCCACGCACTAGTATAGGTGACGCATCCGAAATATGACTCCTTTACTCTGCAAAAGCTTTTAGCACTTTTCTGCATCTAATTATGTTTATGGTACGAAACGGCTGCCGCAATAAAGCATTCATTTAAACATGAAGTAAACACGAATCTGCAACTGCTCACATCGCGGTGTGATACTTTAAAGGTAGGAAAGGAACAGGGAGAATATCTCCGTTAGCGGGGGACATGTGCATAAACGATTTGCGTGTACTATAGAAGGCGCTAATCAGTAGCACAATATGCTGACTAACGTTGCTCGAACAACTCGCGCAGAAATAGTTTGTCACATTTGCCGGCGAAGACTCCTTTAAGCTAGTAAGAGGCAGATGTCCCCATCAACACTGAGGACACGCTTATCAGCAGCGGCTGTCTACGAATTCAACACAATGTGATGACAAATGTGCTCAAACTAGCTCACCTTGTTCCTTGAAACCATCTGAATTTGCGTAGGCATTGACGACTTTGGCATATACACGTCGGGCGTCAGAGAACCGTTGAAGAAAGAATACGCCAACACTTTCACTGCGAACGTAGCCACCGCCTGCGTTGAGAAATGCAAGTGCATGCACATGTGAACATGTATCCGCGCGAACAAGGCACAATTTTTTAAGCTAAGCGTGCCTTGTTCCGTTCACCAAGCTATCGTGCCCGTCGGTCAGTCCGCCGGTCGATCCGCAAGATATATATATATATATATATATATATATATATATATATATATATATATATATTGTAATGAAGAAAAAGGCGCACCTAGGCTCGGGCGCTCGGACTGCGGGCGCGCGCACAGAGACAAGAAGACGACGAGGCAGAGAATAGAACAGCCGGCCCAGGAACGGGTGCTGTCTCTGTTTCTCCGTTATTGCATTACAATGGTGCAGCCGACTACAACGGACCTGACTTAAGGCGTTCCGGCCTTAAGTGTTTCCTCGCACGGTTCTTCAGAGTGCCCGGTCCCTCCTGCGCAGGAACGCCGTACACGCTTCCTCAGCTATGGAGCCGGCCACCCTACCACCGTCGCAAGCACCCACCGCACCATCCGGGGACGGCGTCCAAGCCTCCTCGTTGGCTCTCGGACAGGACCCTACCGGTGATCTCGTCCAAGCCATTGCCAAGGTGAATCACCAGCTCACGCTTTTGACGAACACATTCGCATCCGTCGGTGGTTGCGCCGTTGCACGTCACACTGAGACAGCGCTTCGGCCCCACCGTCTTGGACCTGTCCTGCCTGGGAACGCCGTACACGCTTCCCGTGGCGAGAATATCATCGTGAGCACTACTTCGACTCCTCAGCCACCCAGGTATGCCGTCCATGCTACCTTGGTGGTAGAACCGGCTGCCGCGACTACCACAACGACCGCACTGTCCGTGGACATCAACACTGGTTCCTCGGGCAGCTGGACAAGTAGCCTGGCTGATTTGAGCCGCTGCGACTTCCAGCAGCCGGCTTACGTAAAAATACTGCCTTTTCGCGGCTTTGAAGATGACGTCACCCTTTGGGTTCACACCATCAATGCCTTGGGTGGTCGGCATGCTTGGCCAGATCACAAAAGATGGCTGGCTGCAGCCAAACGACTTTTCGGTGCCGCAAAGGCATGGGACACTTACGAAGGCGTCAAGCAGCGGTCCTGGCCTGAATGGAGCGCTGCGCTGATAGCTGCTTTCGGCCCGCTCCCTCATGCCTGCGGTGAGTCCGATAAGCGCTGTTCTGCGCCCGACGCTCCGGAGAGCTCCCACTTCGATCCTGCGGCAGGAGTGCGCAGCAACGCCTCGACAGGGAGGGCCGCAGGCTGCTCCGCCGTAGACGCCGGCTCACCGGGTGTCGCCGTCTGCTTCAACCCAGACGGTGGGAAGCGCATAGCAACCAGTGTTCCCGCGTTGACCCACTGTAGCAACGGAACCTATCTGGCTACCATCGCCGCTTATCACGACAAAGCTAGTCACACGTGGGCACAAGCAGTGCTAACTTCCCCCTCTCCCCTCCTGGCTATAAAAGCCCGATTCTACGATCAATAAACGCTTCTTCTTATGCTTGCACGGGACTCGTCTCATTCGGGGATCGGAGCGCGCGCTGGGTGGAATATTACGATGTAACAGTGGCGACGAAGGCGGAAAAAACCCTCGGAATCAAGAACGAGCCAGACAACGGGGACCAAGCAGCGGCTGCGGAAAGAATTGTTCCAATGGCGCATCAACAGCTACCGGATTATGACGACGAAAGGGACAACTGGAAAGCATACATCATCAAAGCAGAGGCTTACTTCGAAGCGACGGGTATCAGCGACCAGACCAAGAAGAGGGCATTGCTTATCGCGGCGCTGAACACAAGAACCGTGCAAGTGCTCGCAGGAAGGGTGGCACCAAGGAAGCCCAACGCGCTCACCTATGACGAAGTAGTCAAAACACTGGATGATTACTTCGACCCAAAGCGTCACGAAACTACGGAAAGTTTTCGGTTTTTCAACCGCTCTCAAAAGGAAGGTGAGCCTGTTCATGAATTTATTCTGGAACTACGACGCATTGCCGACAATTGTAATTTTGGCACAATGCTCGATCGAATGCTTCGAGACCGTATTGTATGCGGTGTACGGTCCAGCGCGTTGCAGAAGCATTTGCTGGCAAAGGAAAATTTAACACTGCAGGAAGCGGAAACCATGGCGCTCGCAGCCGAAGCGGCGGAAAAAGGGGCGGAGAAAATAAGCTCAGAGCTAACAGTGCTTAACGTTGATGCGCGACAGAGAACGGGGAACGAGGTGGTGTCAGAATGCAGCCGGTGTGGCAGCAGCAGGCATAGCAGCAATGCTTGTGGTTGGTTGAGGGCACGGTGCTACCGCTGCGGTAAGCTAGGGCATATTGCTAAGAAGTGCTTGAGTGACGCCCACGGTCTAAGGCCTAGGTCAAGCAGGCGAGCACCTGGGAACGTACGCGGTCGAGCTCTTGCAGTAAATGCTGACTCAAATGACGAAGACTTTGATGATGCTACGCATGTGTGGACACTAAGCTCGGCACGTATTGCTCAGTTGGAACCGCCTATCAAACGCACTTTCACTTGGGGTGGTGTGGACGTGTCAATGCACGTAGATACTGGCTCCCCAGTGTGTGTCGTACCAAGGCAAATTTTCGAGAAACACCGACAACAATGGCCAATTCCGAAGCCCACAAACATCAAGCTATCATGCTACCTCGGAAAAATTCCAGTGATGGGGGAATTGCGTGTACCGGTGTCATATAATGGCGTATCCTTTGACTGTCCCTTGATCATCCTAGACTGTACAGGTCCCAGTCTATGCGGACGTGACTTGATCGCCCAGATTTCAAAGTCAGGAATGCCAATCTTCAACCTGAGGGCCCAGCCGGACACCCATTCGGGAACGACCACGTCTGCCGTAGAGGACATCCTCGCCGAGTTTCAAGACGTGTTCCAGCCAGAAGTCGGAGTGATTGATGGGCCCCCGGCGCGCCTACTGCTAAAGGAGGGAGCCACACCAAAATTTTGTAAGGCTCGTTCTCTGCCGTTCGCTTTACGCGATAAGGTAACGCAAGAATTGGACAGGCTTGTGTCACAGGGAGTGCTGTCACCCGTCACACACTCGGAGTGGGCTACGCCCATTGTGCCGGTTTTGAAAAAGGATGGCACCGTGAGAATTTGCGGTGATTTTAAAGTCACTTTAAACCAATGCTGCGAGTTGGAGCAATACCCCTTGCCTCTGATCGATGATATGTTCGCTAGCCTGAACGGAGGCAAGTATTTCAGCACCCTCGACTTACGTGATGCGTATAATCAAATTCTCTTGGATGAAGACTCGCGGAAGCTTTGCGTTATCAACACGCACCGCGGGCTATTTGCGTACAACAGATTGCCGTTTGGTATTGCTTCGGCACCAGCTATCTTCCAGCGGAAAATTGAGACTGTTTTGCAGGGCTTATCATGTGTTCAGGCTTATCTGGATGATGTTTTGGTATCGGAAAAAGATGAAAGTGGCCAGGATTTACGGCTCGTGCTGCAACGATTCAGAGAGCGTGGAGTAAAACTGCGGCTTGACAAATGCAAGTTCCGTGAACAGTCTGTCACGTATCTAGGGCACAGAATAGATCAAGAAGGTCTTCACCCGATGGAAAAAAATGTGGAAGCAATCTTAGAGGCTGCAGAACCACGGAATGTCGGCGAATTGCGTTCGTTTTTGGGCATGCTCACATACTATTCCAAGTTTCTACCTAACATGTCGTCTCTGCTCGTACCACTGTACCAGTTGCTCGAGAAACACTCGCGGTGGAAGTGGGAAAACGTGCAGAAAGCAGCGTTTCTAACGGCAAAGCGCAGTCTGCGGGAGGCAGGAGTGCTCGTACACTTCGATCCTAAGAAACCACTGAAACTAGAATGTGATGCGTCACCGCATGGTATTGGAGCCGTATTGTTTCACACTGATGGGAGTGTCAACAGACCCATCGGGTTTCGTTCCCGAACGCTGACCAAAGCCGAGCGAAATTATTCGCAGCTGGAGCGAGAGGCCCTTGCTCTCGTGTTTGGTGTAACTAAATTTCGGGACTATCTTGCAGGCCACGAGTTCACCTTGGTCACCGACCACCAGCCGCTCCTGGGCCTCCTGAAGTCTGACAGGCCTACACCACCACTGGCTGCTGCTCGTATCCAGCGGTGGGCGTTGTATCTCGGAGGATTCCGCTACAGGCTACAATACTGTCCTGGCAAGCTGCTCATAAATTCAGATGCCCTGAGCCGCTTGCCCCAAAAGACGAACGAGTCGGAGGCCGGAGGTGAGCCTGCTGATTATCTCCTAGCGTTGGAAACCTTCTCAGACGGGACTATTTCACTGACGGAGTTAAAACGACAAACGGCAATCGACCACATCTTATCAAAAGTCGTAAGATATGTACTGCAGGGCTGGCCAGCAAGTAAGGCTGTGGAAGCGGACATGAAAGCATTTTTTGACCGGAGATTGGAGCTGTCCGTAGCACATGATTTATTGTACTGGAGCCGGAGAGTTGTGATTCCAGAAAAACTGCGCGCACAAGTGTTGGAACAATTGCATGAAACGCATCAGGGTTCCTCGGCCATGAAGGCAGTCGCCAGGTCCTCTTTTTGGTGGCCGGGTCTCGATAGCGATATCGAACGGCTATCCGCTTCCTGTAAAAGATGCATTCAAAACCTGCCTATGCCGTCAGCCGCACCAGCAAGGAACTGGCCTAAGACAGTGGAGAGCTGGGAAAGAGTACACGCTGACTTTGCTGGGCCGGTCGCGGGTACAATGATCCTCGTGCTTGTAGACGCCCACAGCAAGTGGATAGAGGCTGTTCCCATGAAGAGAGCAAGCACCTCTGCTACTGTGAGCTGCTTGAGGAATATATTCTGTCGATTCGGTATTCCCCGTACCATCGTAACAGATAATGGCACACAATTCACCAGCGAGGAGTTCGCGACATTCACGAAGCGGAATAATGTAACTCACGTGCGCACGCCTGTGTACCACCCGCAATCAAACGGGTTAGCGGAAAGGGCTGTTCGCACCATTAAAGACGGCCTCAGAAAGATGGGCAACGGCAGCATAGGGGATAACCTGGATCGTCTTCTTTTTAATTACAGACGGACTCCCCTCAGTTCTGGAAAATGCCCTTCTGAACTTCTCTTAGGCTACCGCATCCGTTCCCGCTTGGACGCATTATTCCCCCCCATTCATGCAGGATCTACAAAAACAGACGAGTGGACGGTGCCAGCGGATGTCGCCGTTCATGTCCGTAATTATGGGCAGGGAGATAAGTGGACTCCGGGAAGAACCGTATCTGTATCCGGCGCCCGAATGGTCACCATTGATACACCTGAGGGACCCGTACGGCGGCACGTTGATCAGGTGCGCTCGGCCCAGTCAAGCCCGGAGCAGTGTGAACCTATTCCCGAAAACAAGGAAGAGACAGAACCATCCACGAATCAGGTAGTGTCCCCAGTACGACCACCTGTCCAGGGGCCGACGCAAGACACCCCACCTGCCGATGCTGGCGAAGTACCGCTACGTCGTTCAAAGCGACAGCGGAAACCACCACAGCGTCTCTACAATCTTAAGGGAAGAGAAATGTAGCAACGGAACCTATCTGGCTACCATCGCCGCTTATCACGACAAAGCTAGTCACACGTGGGCACAAGCAGTGCTAACTTCCCCCTCTCCCCTCCTGGCTATAAAAGCCCGATTCTACGATCAATAAACGCTTCTTCTTATGCTTGCACGGGACTCGTCTCATTCGGGGATCGGAGCGCGCGCTGGGTGGAATATTACGATGTAACACCCACCACCGGGTGGCTAATCCTCAAGCTATCCTATCAGCTCCACCACAACCTCTGATGACGCAGCAAGTCACCGCTGATACATTCACGCGGCAGTCTACGCCAGCCGAGGGACTGTGGCGGCAACCCAGTGAAGCTCGGGAGCTGCACCATCTCGCCGTTGCACCTTCACCCGGCATGGCTTTAGTAGACGGGCTCGTGGCCCGCTCCGTGGTAGATCATGGATGCGAGCCATTTTTTCCACCGCGGGTCTCGGTCTCTGCGTCAGCGTCCGATACTTCTATACCATCACTTGTGGGGACCATGACCGCTTTCCATCCGGAGCGGTCGGTGGGACGGCTCCCGAATGCAGCGGTGCCGGAGCGCATGGAGGCGCCGGCTTCTTTAGTGCTTGAGCAGGCTGGCACTCCAGGAGCCTGATGTGCCCACGGATCGCGGCGGGCAGAACCATCCGGACCCGCCACATGCTGGAATTTAAACGGGGTCATTGGCCGAATACGTCGCTGTTAGCCCCACGCCGAGTGGGGCCTCGCTGGCGGAGGCGGAGGCGGGTGGTGCGCCTGAGCTCATCGTCATCGAGGACCTGCCTGCGCGCGAGGGACGCATGGGAGGCCTCGGGACGTTCAAGGGACTGTCGCGGGTTACCAGCACGAGAGACTGCAAGAGACACACAAAAGACCAGTCGCGCAATGCTCGCGGTTTTTTGTCAAGCGCGGCTGATTCGCGCGCAATAACGAGCCTCGTTCATTGTGCGGCAACGTTGCGAAGTACGCGACGACTGAGCAGACCGGCTGCTCATTGTGCACGATCTCCAGTTCTACGTGTCCAATTGCGACGGGATATACGTCGACGAGACATGCGACCCGATCGTAACACGCAGTGCCGACCCCCAGAGACGCTGGTTGCGCACAGGACGGCTTTCCCTGGTTTCCATAATCAGCGTGTCCTCACAACCACCTGAGTTATCTTCGGCAGCGTGGTCGAGTGTAATGAAGAAAAAGGCGCACCTAGGCTCGGGCGCTCGGACTGCGGGCGCGCGCACAGAGACAAGAAGACGACGAGGCAGAGAATAGAACAGCCGGCCCAGGAACGGGTGCTGTCTCTGTGTCTCCGTTATTGCATTAGAATATATATATATATATATATATATATATATATATATATAAACGTCATTTGCGAACGCGATACAAACTCCAGCAGTCCGGTCTATAAAAACACGTCATCCCCGATGTCAACGTAGTGCCAGTGAGCGGACGTTTCTTGCATGCAGTCAGGCAATAACTGCAGACTTTGCTGAACTGAGTTGGCAGGTGCCCGTTTAGAAAGGAATCGAACAACGGTACAGACAGCATACTCCCTGGAATTTAAGGCTCAGTTGCAAATAATTTCGCTGAACATGGTAAAACATGTGGTTGTGAAGCAGTCCTTGAAAATGTCACGTTCTTAGCGCGCTATAGAAAGCAAGGCGCCCTTAAGAATAACGAAGCCTTCATAAATACAAACACCGCGATTGTTTTGTTTGCGTGCCTGAAATATATCTGCGCTGTAGTAAAATATGCTATTAATCGAATGCGTGAGATCATTCCGACAATAGTGGCTTGTGTTGCTTTGGTGTTTTTTAGGTTCACTGCGCAGATCCTGGTTCCCATATATTGCAGTTGATACGCAATAAACAGTGCTGGTTAATCAGCAGTGGGTCTGTCGTGTTCACTTCGTCCTGTCTGCAGCGCTGATCGAGACTCCCTTGTAAGCAGTAAACGACGACATAAAACATGTATATGTATATTGTCGCTTCATAGGGATCTGTATATCTCACAGATTCCTCCATGCAATAGTGCATGTGACTCGAGAATTGTTTTCAGTTTTTTATATTTGCTGTACCCGCAATTTCACACCACTGCCGATGTGCTGATTCCTGACCACTGCTTCGAAATGACTGCGCAACTCTGTGACGTAAGGCCATAGAAGTCTTAAATATACTTTATTTCCCGAAGCTTGCCCTGCAGCCAAATTGTTTACTAAATGAAGCATGCAGGGCTTCCATGTAGAAGTTGCCAGTAGTCACTTAGCGAAGTAATGTTTCCTCGGATGAAACAACTGGGCATATTTCGAATGTGTCGTTATTAGGACTAAAGCCTTATCTTTCTCATGGTTAGTTCTCCGTTTCAAGGCAGTTTTGAAACCGCCTCGTTGACACGAAATGGTCATCTTAGGAATAGATGCGATAATACGCACAGAGCCTCGATTAAAGGTGGAAGAATGATTAAGCAAGTGAACTGAAGTGATAATGGATGTACAGAGGTGAATTAGGTGAATAAAGAGTGAAATGATGGTGATTTAAAGGGGTTTAGTTGGCTTGTAAGAGTAAAACGAAAAGAAATGATGTGATAAAGTGAGCTAAGATAACGAAGAGTGAGTGAGAATGAATTAAAGTGACTGAAGTGGTGATAGGGCCAATAAAGAGTGATGGCATTTGGAAATTTGGAGTAATAGAGCAAACTAAGTGTGATAGAAGTAAAAGCGAGATGACAGATTGAATAAAGGTGAGCCAAGCAGTGATAGGGTGAATCAAGAGTTAAACGAGTGTGAATTAGGAGTGGATCAAGGAGTAATGGAGTGGGGAATATTTACGTGAGATTTGAGGGTCCAAGTGAGAGTGACTCAGCAAAAATAAGTGCCGAGTCACTGTTAGAGATTGGTGAATCATAGGATGGGTGACTTGCAAAAAAAACATGATGACTTCCAAGAATGATGGTAAATTGTGGTTTCAGAGTAATTATGACTCAGAAAAAAAGTAGTCGTCTTGTCATTCATGTCAGTCGCCCTGTTTGTATATCCACATAACTTATGAGACTGCGTGACCTAGTAAAGGTCATGTGCTTTGCCCATAATCATTAAATATAATCATTGCTCAATTAATTTTAGGCCCCACACAACGCTGTTGTTATCCTTCTCCTTGAGTACTGCTTACTAAGCTGAGTGGACCAGCAACCTTGTGTTTGGGGCTCTTTGCCCACCAGTTGCCTTTGCGCCATAAAAATTTACTACGAACTCCACATGACTTATTAAAGGCGTAGTTTACGGAACGTAAATATTGCAAGATATTTAGGTTTAGGTATGTGCGACACGATACTGAAGAGGAATACACGTTGGATAAAAGAAATTGGCAATTGTACGCATCGCATTTTGTTGTATACCTTTTGAGTTACTCACCATTTGATAGCATCGCTTCAAATACATTCAAAACATGTGCGTCGGATCTGCATAAATAAAAAATACATCTTTTTTCGTAAAGAACAAGGTAACGTATCTGGGTAATAAAACAAAGTGACAGGCCTGCACAGCACACGCAGCACAGTCACAGCGAAAGCTGGGGGAGCGGCTCCACAGGAACTACATTTTCGGCAACACGCACTGCAGAGTCTTGGCGGCGTGAAGTCTCTTCTCGTCGTTCTCACGAGAATGTTCTAAACGGCGCGCCCGGCGTCGACGGCGAGCTGCAGCTTGTGATGCTTTCTGCACAGCGGTCTGCAGAGTTTGACGTTGCCTGGTTGCAGCCCCGCGCGTTGCTTTACTATTCGGATCTTCAGCCGCGGTTCGTACCTTGCGAGGATGTGCCATAACGTGTGCCTACAAGTAAACCCATTTATCTAGAGTACGTGGTGCACATGTCACATCCCTTGACCCGTGGCTGTTGATGATGATGATGATGGTTTATTGGCATTCCCTTCGAAATGCCGTTGTGACAAATAGTCACCTATCCTGCTTGACTTAAACTGCTATGCTATGCATGTTTTTCATTGTAGTATTTTTGCATCATCATCATCAGCCTAAATCTATGTCCATTACTGGACAAAGGCCTCTCCCTGCGTTCTCCAATTAGCCCTGTTTTGCGCTAGCTAATTCCAACTTGCGCCTGCGAATTTCCTAACTTCATCACCCCAACTAGTTTTCTGCCGTCCTCAACTGTTGTCCTTCTCTTGGCATGCATTCTGTAACTCTAATGGCCCACCAGTCATCCATCCTACGCATTACATGGCTGGCCTAGATCCATTTTTTCCCTCTTAATGTCAACTACAATATCGACTATCCCCATTTGCTCTATGATACACACCGCTTCTTCCTGTCCCGCAAGGTTAATCCTAGCATTTTTCGTTGCATCGGTCTTTGTGTGGTCCTTAACTTGTTCACGAGCGTCTTTGTTAACCTCTAAGTTTCTGCCGCATATGTTAGTACCGGTAGAATGCAATGATTGTGCACTTTTCTTTTCAACGACAGTGGCAAGCTCGATCTCAGTGAGGATTTGGTAATGCCTGCCGTATGCACTCCAACCCAATTTCTTTCTTGTCTAAATTTCCTTCTCACAAGTTTCCCCTGTGAGTAATTGACCTAGATAAGCGTAAAGCTTTACAGACTCTAGAGGCTGACTGGTGATTCTGAATGTTCTTTCCTTGCCAGGCTAGTAAACATTATCTTGTTTTCTTCATAATAATCTTCAACCACACTTTTATACTTTCTCGGTCAAGGTCCTCAATCATTTGTTTTAATTCTTCCCCATTGTTGCTGAACAGGACAATGTCATCTGCAAACCGAAGGTTGCTGAGATATTCGCCGTTGATACACACTCCTAAGCCTTTCCAGTCTAAGAGCTTGAACACTTCTAAGCATGCAGTGAATAGCATTGCAGAGACTGTGTCTCCCTGCCTGACCCCTTTTTTGATAGGTAACTTTCTACTTTTCTTGCGGAGGACCAAGGTAGCTGTGGAATACTTTTAGATATTTGCCTAGATATTCTCGTATGCCTCCTGTACTCCTTAATTACGCAATGGCTCTGTGACTGCTGGTATCTCTACTGAATCAAATGCAATTTCATATTCTATGAAAGCCATATAGATAGGTTGATTGTACTCCGCAGATTTCTAGATTACCTGATTGAGACATGGAAATGATGAATCGTAGAATATCCCTTCCTGAAACCAGCCTGTTCTCTTGGTTGGCTGAAGTTGAGTTGCCCTGATTCCATTACAAATTATCGTGGTGAATACTTTATACAATACTGAAAGTGTAAGGAAGATGACGAACGTCGGCGCAGAGTCAGCAGCATCGGCAGCATCAAGCGCGCAGCAGAAGCTCGAGCGAGAGGACTGTGCTCGGTGCATCCTACGACCGGCTGTCAATACGAGCCCCAATAAATCTCCTTTATAAGTGGTGGAGCCGTGCTGGGTAACGTTGCACACTACCTTCCTGGAACTTCGCTCGCGGACGCTACCCTCTGCCATGCCGGACGCCGACCAGCAGACTCTTCTATCGCCACCCGTCCCTTGCGCTGGCACCGTTCGCCAGCGGGAACCTTCCATCTTCAGCGTAACCGACGACAATGACGTTGAAGAGTGGCTGTCATCTTATGAGCGGTTGAGCGTTCACAACAAATGGAATGACTCGGAAACCTAGCTTACGTATCCTTCTATCTTGCGGGCGTCGCCAGTCTCTGGTTCAGGAATCATGAGAGGGATATCCGAACGTTGTCGGCGTTCAAGACGTCGATTATCGAAGTGTTTGACTGACCCGCCGTCAGGATACTCCGAGCCGAGCAGCGTTTGCGTACACGCGCACAGGACCCGGGTGAGACGTTCACCAGCTATATAGAAGACGTTCTCGGTTTGTGCAGGCGCGTGAACGCGGCCATGACGGAAGCGGAAAAGATTCAAATGCGCCTTATGGGCCCCTTGATGGATCACCAGCTCGATGCCAGACTGATCGCCGTCCTCGCTTCGAAGGCTTCCGGTCACCCTCCCCACGTCGCCGATCGCTTTCCCCTATGCGTCAGCGACCCGTCTCTAACGAAAAGGGAAACTAGACGACGCAGTTCCTGAGGCAAGACCTGCGCAAGTGTCGACATGCCGAAGTCCTCCTCCTTTACCTGCCAATGTCATTGATGTGTTTGTCGAAGATATCGCTACAGTCGCCCTCGTCGATACAGGTGCCGCTATTTCAGTTATGGATGCCAGGTTTTGCCGCTTGCTTGGTAAAGTGACGATGTCTCTGTCTGAATTGTCGCTTCGAACGGCAAGTGCTCAACCCATTCGCCCTACCGCTGCTTGTACAGCCCGTGGTAACCATACAGGACGTTTTATACACGATGGAGTTCATAGTTCTTTCATCGCGCTCCCACGTCGTTATTCTAGGATGGGATTTTCTCTCACGCCACAATGCCATCATCAATTGCGCTCGGGCTGAGATTGAACTTTGCCACCATGGTGACCTGGCCTCGGTCGATGCTCATCCCGCTGCTAAACTTCTCGTGACAGAAGACACCTGTATTCCCCCGTGCTCTTCAGCATTCGTACCAGTCTCGTGTAGTGCTATATCTGATGGTACGGTCTTATTCATGCCCTCTCATCACTTTGTTACCCGAAAAGCACTTGCTTTACCCTCTGCAGCTCTTTACCTCGCCGGTGTCAGCACGATGCCCATTTACAATCATCTTTCATCGCCGCTATCAATGCTCCGCCGCGAATGCCTTGGTTACGTGGAGTCGGTTGATTCAACACGAATTGTCTCCGTCCTCGACGAAGTGCCTTCTACTGCCGTTCATGAACTGAGTGCCCTCTCCGTAGCCGACTCAGCATGGACAGATGTGTTCAGCCCATTGATCACTGACGATCTGACACATTCGCGGCGATCTCAACTTCTCGCAATCCTTCAGCACTTCCGCCGTTCTTTCTACGTTGTGCAAACATCTCTTGGCCGTGCATCGACAGTTGAGTATCACATCGTCACTGGCTCTCACTCACCGCTGAGACAAAGACCATATCGCGTGACCGCTACGGAACGTCGCGTCATTGCAGAACAGGCGGATTACATGCTTCGTCGGGGCGTCATTCAAACTTCACAGAGCCCATGGGCCTCTCCCGTGGTACTCGTCACGAAGAAAGACGGTTCCATCCGCTTCTGTGTAGATTTTCGACGGTTGAACAAGATCACACTGAAGGACGTTTACCCATTACCACGCATCGATGATGCTCTGGACTGTTTGCAGGGAGCCGAGTTCTTTTCGCTGGATTAGCGGTCAGGCCACTGGCAGGTTCCGATGGCAGAGGCCGATCGCCCGAAAACTGCCTTTGTTACAACATACGGCTTGTATGAATTCACCTTCATGCCTTTCGGACTTTGCAGCGCACCTGCTACGTTCGAAAGAATGATGGATAATGTTCTGCGTGGCCTCAAATGGAAAATCTGTATTTACTATTTTGACGGCATTGTGGTGTTCGCCTGTGATTTCGCAACGCACCTGCTCCGCCTCCAGCACGTACTCACTTGCTTGACCAACGCCGGGTTGCAACTTAACCTGAAGAAATGTCGATTTGCTGTTCGTTCCACGTCGACCCTCAGCGTGGCCACGGGGGAGTCTTCAAGACCTACGAAAGACTTCGACACCGCTATCACTGGCGGGGAATGTACAATTTCGTTTCCAACTTCGTCTGCTCTTGTCATGAGTGCCAATGCCGCAAAGCGCCACCACACAACTCTGCCGGTGAACTCCAGCCTTTACAATGCCCATCCCGACCCTTTGATTGTGTGGGCATAGATCTCTACGGGCCACTTTCGTTGACTCCTACCGGCAACAGGTGGATCATCGTTGCCGTAGACCACTTAACACGTTATGCGGAGACTGCTGCTCTACCAAATGCTACGGCGCAGGAGGTCGCCAATTTCATAGTACGCAGTTTTCTCCTTCGTCATGGAGGTCCACGTGAACTTTTAGGCAACAGAGGCCACGCCTTCTTATCTGAAGTCATCGAACAACTGCTTGCTGCATGCGCTATTGTTCATCGTAAATGCACTGCCTATCACCCCCGGACGAACGGTACCACGGAACGTTTCAATCGAACTCTTGGTAACATGCTGGCCATGTACGTCTCACCTGATCACTCTAATTGGGACCTAGTTCTTCCGTTTGTCACCTATGCCTACAATACCGCGACTCAAGCCACTACCGGATTCTCACTCTTTTACCTTCTTTACGGCCGTCATCCTTCGCACACAATCGACACCATTCTGCCCTACCGGCCGGACCATACGAATGCCTGCTGATCTCGGAAGCAGCGAGACACGCCGAAGAATGTCGCCAGCTGGCCCGCCAATTCACCTCAGACGACCAGAACCGTCAAAAAGCCGTTCACGACGCCCAGAACTCGACTCCTGCTTTTCTCCCGGGCGCCCTCGTCTGGTTGTTAGTGCCACACCACACGCCTGGGCTCTCTTCAAAACTACTTCCGAAGTACGACGGGCCATACCGCATTCTCGAGAAAACATCACCCGTTAATTACCTGGTTGAGCAGCTCACGCTGCCTTCCGACATGCGACGTCGGAACCATGAAGTCGTTCACGTTCAGCGTCTCAAGCCGTATCACCATTCTATCGTCCTTCCGGACAACTAAGTCGCCAGGATGGCTCCTCTATTTCCGCGGGGCCCTTCTAAGGAAGATGACGAACGTCGGCGCAGAGTCAGCAGCATCGGCAGCATCAAGCGCGCAGCAGAAGCTCGAGCGAGAGGACTGTGCTCGGTGCATAGGACCGGCTGTCGCTACGAACCCCAATAAATCTCCTTTATAAAAGCAAGCTAAGTGGTGTAGAATTATTCAATTCTTTCACGTCTCCCTTCTTATGGATTAGTATAATGCTGGTGTTCTTCCAGCTTTCTGGTACACTTGAAGTCGTGAGGAATTGCGTATAAAGGGCCGCAAGCTTTTAAAGCATGATATCTCCTCCATATTTGATTAAATCGACTGTTATTGCGTCTTCTCTGCCAGATTTTCCCCTGATCATGTCTTTCAACGCTTATCTTTCAGTGCATACAGCTTGCCTTGTCCTATGCCAAGTTTTCTCCCGCTGATATTATGCTGCGTCAATAGTTTACCGCTTCCTCAATTTTTTCCTCTTTGTAATTTCAAATTCTGTCTGGTTTCTCGAGTTTGACACTGTCATGTTTTGTCATTTCTTTATTGGGTTCTTCGTTACTTGATAGAGCTTACCGACTGGTAGCCTTGGTGCCTTACCTCCCACTTCAGTTGCTGCTTCTGAGATCAGCCTAGTTAGCGTTTCATCCATTATCTCTTTGTTGTCTTCATCTTCCTGTTCTAATTTGCATATTTGTTTGCGAGCACCAGCCTGAATTGGTCGGATTTTAACCTTACTGGTTCTGGTTTAGCCTGTTCCTTCTTTGAGTAACTTTATTCTTTCTCTCTTCAAATTGAGACAAATTCTAGACGTCACTAACCTATGGTCACTGCACTTTATCCTGCCTAACACTTCTACGTCCTGCACTATGCTGGGATCGGCAGAGAGTATGAAATCTATTCCATTCCTTGTCTCTCCATTAAGGCTTTTCTAGGTCCACTTCATGTTGCTGTGCCAACGTCTCCTCTAGGTTTCCTGGAATCTATGCCATAGTTGCCAATTGCTTGCTCACCAGCCTGTTTTTTCTCCAGGTTTGCATTGAAGTGAGTGAGTGAAATAATTTTTTGAGGTCCAGGGAAGACGCCCATGACTACAGTATGTCGAGTTTGCACTTTTCTCATTGCTAATTCAACATCTTCATAAAACTTCCATTTCTTCACCATCGTGACTGGAGGTTGGGGCGTAGACTTGTGGTACCTTCATTCCATACCTCCAATTCAGCTTTATTACGACGACTGCTACCCTCTCATTAATGCTGTAGAATTCATCAATGTGCCCGCTATATTCTTATGGACTAGAAACTGAACCTGGTAACGTTCAACACGCGCACCCAATAGAGTGAGGCTAGCTTAGCAGGGCTATTTGAGGAATTATCAGGCCTTGTATAGCATATTACTGGCCTTAGTGAGGTTAGAAGAACTGATGAGGCTTATAGAGTGCTTACTAACAGCCACGTCCCCTGGTACAGAGGTCTTCCAGATAAGAGAGAATTCGGGGTAGCATTTTTGTATACATCTCCTTAATCTTCATTTTCTTCCTCAAACCTTCTCTATCTACCTTGTAAAACTACCTATGCAACTGCTGCATGGCGTGCTACCTGGGGAGTGTTCTGTAAGAGTCCACGTAATGGACTGTCAATTACGGCAACTGCTGATTGGCTGCACTGCACGAGTGCGGAGGCGACAGCTGTCCCCATCCACTCTCCGTCTCGCTCGTACAGCTGCAGCCAATCAGCGACAGCCGAAATAGACAGTCCACTAGGTGGACTCTTATAGAATAACCCTCCTCCCATGTCTAATTGTATACAACTGCAATACAAAGAGTGCACGTAACGACGCTACGCGGCGCGCATCTCACATCGCGGGACGAGTGGCACGCTACGACACTAATGAACATGATCATGATTAAGAGGAGAAGGATTTGTTGGCATCCCCTTTGAACCAAAGCGGTGGCAAGCAGGCACCTAGCCTGCTTGATCTAATCAGGTATGCCATACATGTTTTTTATTACAGTAATATTTATGCATCTCCATAACATTCTTTTCTTACTCAAAACTTCTCTCTCGACCTTTTACCGCTACCTATTTAACTGCTGCGCGGCGTGCCACCTGGTGTTATAATATGCCACCAGGCGCGGATCCAGGGGGGATGTCCGGATGTCCTGACCCCCCCCCCCCCCCCTCAGATTTCTGCATCGCCCCCTCGCTGACAGGGGGATGGCCCTGTCGCAAAAAAAAATATGGCCACCAGCATTCTTCAAAAGTATTTTTGGCGAGTACCAGTGGTATCAGCCATGTAGAAGTAAAGCTAGCTCGCTCACAAGATTAGTTGTATTCCGTAGGAGTGTGCATGGTGTCGCGAAGTTGCCGTAGTTATTTTTTCTCATGACCACCTTGAACCTCCTGGCGCCGGCCGTGCCTTACTCGTCCCGTCGATGGCGTTGAATGAACGAGGGGACGTCCCTTTTTCCAAGCACGCCGAGGTCCGCTCGAGCGCCTTCGCACCTGATTAACTTAGTTTCCCCTTGGGGTGTCAACGGTTGCCTCATTGGCTGTCATCGGTTCCGCGACCAACCTGCTTAATGAAAGAGATCTCTCGCTGAAGTGTTCATGTATAAATAATAACAACTAACAGCTAAACTATAAGAACTATGCATAGGCAACGTTTTTTAACTGTCGCACTCATTGTGATCACAGTTACACGTTGACAATATCCAGTACGAGCACAGTACCGTTCGTACGCTACAAGTTTTTCATTGTAACTTCGCAGTTTTATTGTCGTACATTAAGCATAGGAGGCTCAAACCAGCCGGATCCGTTTATCTGAGTGGGCGTTCTCGCGGAGCAGGGCGATTCCTCGAGCCGCGGCTGCGAAGTGGGGGAGCGTGACGTCAGCGGCCAATGCCAGCGCGCGGGCCTAGGATGGCTTCGCGTGGTTAGAGAAACGGGAGCAGATGCGCGCCTTGTGTAAAAGGATGACGTCGCGTGGGAAACAAAACATGAATACGCTGGCTCGCGCTCTCGGCTACTACGCCACATCGTTATTCTTGTAGGTGGCGTCGTGAGTCTTCATACGCGGTGATTCGCATATCGTAAACAACCAGCATAGTGGTTGCCGCGTTGGAGCGGAGCGTTACGCCCGTATTCAAGAACGTTCCTCTAGTCAACACACCACCACGACTCAAGAGAGAAGATGGCACCGCCATCCCTCCACAGAAGTGGTCACTGAGCTTCATGATCATTCACGGGAATTCTTGAGAATAGTCGCGTCTTTATCAGTCGAGAGGCGGCGCTGTGCTCAACAAGGTGGAGTGAAGTAAGAGCTTCGAGTCGAGAGCTGTTTGAGAATACCGGAGTAAGTCCTCCAAAGCAAACGAAGGTGTCTAAGCCTAACACAAATAATCTTCTTAAGGAAATCAAGGTGTCCCAATAGAACTCCAAAGACGGAGCCGTGCTTACGCATTTATGACGAACCTGCAAAAGATCATCCCAAATTTTATTAAATAAACAATACATGCTAGATATACCGGGTGTTCAAAATTAAGCATTATGGTTTTCTTAAAATTCGGCACTGGGAGGCACGCGAAGACCACCTGCGCAAATAAGTTATGTGGCCAGGGGGGCACAAATTAACTAAAATGTAACAATTATTTTTTGTCGACTGCAGTAAGAAACACGACTGCCTCTAATGAGTTTTCAATACAAAAATACTCACTTACTGCAGTCGACAAAATATAATTGTTCCGTTTTAGTTAATTGGCCGGCTCACAGTGATTATTATCTCACTTTGTGCCCCCCTGGCCACATAACTTATTTGCAAAGGTGGTCTTCGCGTGCCTCCTCGTGCCTCCTCGTGCCTAGTTTTAAGAAAAGCACAAAGCTTAGCTTTGAACACCCTGTATTATCAGGCACAGCCGCCAAACACATGACTGTATTGGGTAAAGTCCTTTTCCTATAAGCTTGGAGAAACCGATACCTGGCTTCGCTACAGGTCTTCTTCCTCTTACTGGGGTCTTACGTGCCAAAACCAGTTCTGATTATGAGGCACGCCGTAGTGGAAGGCCCCGAATTAATTTTGACCACCTGGGGGTCTTTAACGTGCACTACAACGCAAGCACACGGGCGTTTTTGCATTTCGCCTCCAGCGAAATGCGACCGCCGCGGCCTGAATTCGATCTCGCGATCTCGTGCTCAGCAGCGCAACGCCTGAGCTGACTGAGCCACCACGGTGGGCTACAGGTGTTGCTCTAGACGAACAAAACGCGGGTTTGCGTGAGCAGAAACGGTGAATTTCGGTAAATAAGAAAGGCTACTATCATCATCATCATGATTGACAGAAGCTGACCCCCCCCCCCCCCCCCCCTCAGAAAAAACCTGGATCCGCCCCTGTATGCCACTGCAATGCAAAGTGTGCATGTGTCGAAATTACGCGGTGCGCATGTCACATCGCGTGTGACAGATAGAGAAGTAGATATAGAAGCTCGGAGAAAGAAATTAAAATTGGTTAAAGAGAGAGAGAAATGTCGCTGTTTCACCCGAAAGGCGAAGCATCAATTGCGATAGCAACTTAATAGAGAATACGGAGTAAGGATAGTTGTTTTATAAGCTGTATGAACTTGGACATGCAGCAGCACCAGCAACGCGCTGAACTGGAGTCGACGCCGTCGCCGTATTGCCTGCGTCCGCACCGAACGCGCGCGGCGTTGGTGACTGTTGCCAGGGCCTCTGGGGGCGGCTCGGAGGTTTTCGACAACATCAGAACGTGAAACTCGTCGAGCAGCGGCGGAAATCTTTACCACCTTCTCGCCTCGCAACGTTTTTATATAAGTACGCATTTGGTGCCGCAGCTAAACGTCGCCTCCCCTCCCTCCCGTCCCCCCACTGCCTTTCGCGCGAAGGAAGACGTCGCGTTTGCCCTCTCTCTCTCTCTCTCTCTCTCTATATATATATATATATATATATGGTGATTGTAAAGGTGGAAAGAGACGCTTAATTCTGCAGCCCTTCAGGCAGCACGGCGCAGAACGCGTGTTTGTTCTCCGCCGTGCGTTCACTGCCCGTGAAAGCGCGCGTCCCTCGCGCCCTTTGACTTGCACATACAGCGTCCGGCGCGCGACGACGATTTCATCGCCCTTGACGTCCGGCGGAGCTTTACAGTGACGCCGACGGCAGAAATCTGCTTTGAGTGTCCGTGTAATCGCTATCGCAATAATAACATTTATTAGCACCCGACTATTAAAAGAGATAGAAAATTCTAGAATGAATTTATGTAAAACATACGTGAGTAACTCAAGCAGGCTAGGTGACTATTTGTCACCAGACCGTTTTAAAGTGGATGCTAATTAGTCATCATCATCATCGTGTCTTCTCATGCGCTAGGACGCGTTTATAGGGCATTTTTTCCGATGCACACCAGCAAGCACTGGCGTGGCTCTGTGGTAGAGTAGCAGACTCCCGCACGGCGGGTCCGGGTTGAAAACTGGCTGGAATCAGCGTTTTTTTAATGCGAAGCATTTCTTGCTGGCGGCGCTGTCTGTGGTCCCGCGTCCCACACACCCACAGCGCATGCGCGTCCCGTCCCCCTCTCTCTCCTCTCCTACCCTCCCCCCTTTCTCTCCTCTAGGTATACTCTATGGAGCGGCGCCCGCGTGCCACACCCCCAGAGCACATGCGCGTCCCCTCCCCCCCTCTCTCTAGGAATCCGGAGCGGCGCGCTCTACAGGTGGTGCGACAGCTGCATACTCCGCTGGGGGCGCCGAGGTAGTTCCGCAGTATGAAAATGACGGAGCGTGCGCGCCTCATTCTCTCTCCTGTGCGGCGCCGCGATGAGCGCTCGGGCCGCTGCCGCAAAACCATCTCCCGCTCAAGCTAACCACCTCCCCGCTACTTCACATCCACACATGGTTCCCTTTAGCGGGAGATGGAGTAATTTTTCTTCTCATTCCCGGCGATACTTGCGACGGACACGGGCGGCGGCAGCTGCGGACACCACCGCCATTCGAAACGGCTGTTGAAATGAGCCCATAACAGATTACGCTGTAAAAATTGCGTGTGGTTGACTAATCGTCAATTATGTCTTTAATGCCCCCGTTATAATGAAAACAAATAACACTTGTAGCGTATTGCGCTGTTGTCGCAATTATGTGCGAAATAGAAATAGTTAAATTCTGCTGATTTCTGGAGCCGACGTTTTTGTTGTTTAGGTCGCCATTTATATCTCTGCCTTCCGGGCGGCTTAACACTGCTGGCATAACTCTCCCACCTATGTATCACCACCAGCGTTTGTGGTGATAAATGATGTGTGTGATGACACACACAAACACTAGCATTTGTGTGTATTCCCGCTTTCCACGCTGGCAATTATAATTTATAACCAATTCGTGCAAAGCTGTATCCTTTTCGGATGCTTGTTTACATATCGAAGTAGCACCCACGATGCCTAGGAATTTCTTATCGGAATGTCCGAATGTGGGAAATGTGATGATTTCTGGCTCTAAGAGCCAACTGCACACCTCCCCCCTGAATGTTTTCTCTTCAATGTGCCAGCGCCATGGAAATAGGCCAACATCATCATGATCCCAAAACCTGGTAAGCCGCGAGAGATCGGACAGCTGCGACCCATTTCATTAACATCCTGCATGGGCAAGGTCTTTGAACGAGTCGTGCACACCCGGCTGGAGAATCACCTCGAGCGTAACAGCCTTCTTCCGGACTCTATGTTCGGCTTTCGCAAGGGAGTCTCTGCACAGGACGTCTTCCTCATGCTAAAAGACGAGGTTCTCGGCCCTCCCCCGGGCAGCCTAGACAGAATCCTGCTTGCCCTTGACGTTAAAAAGGCCTTTGACACCATATCTCACTCCGCCATACTAGAGGACCTTGAGGACGGCGGATGCGGAGAAAGAACATTTCATTACATTCAGGACTTTCTGCGTGACCGCACTGCAACAATTGCGCTCGGAGCGTCACGGTCGCTCCCATGTGAACTGCCGGGCCGCGGCACACCTCAAGGTGCAATTTTGTCTCCGCTCTTATTCAATATTGGAATGCGCAAGCTAGGCCTACAGTTACAGGAAGACGAAGACCTCGGCGTGGAAATTTACGCCGACGACATTACGCTCTGGGCGACCAAAGGCTCATACGGGGACAGACAAAACACGCTTCAGCAAGCCCTAGACACGGTCGAATCATACACAAAGCATGCCGGCATGAAATGCGCACCGAGCAAATCAGAATACATACATGTTCGACCACCAAGAACTCAAGCCAACAGAGCTGCACCGTTACAACTACTTCTAGACGGAGAACCTATCCGAAAAGTCCCGCAGCTACGAGTGCTCGGAATGCATATACAGGAAACCGGCAGTGCCAGCATCGCCCTGTCGAAGCTCAAGCGCATGGTTCGCAGTGTTAGTAGCCTCATTAACAGAATAGCACGTAGCAGAGAGGGAATGACGGAGACAGACACTATGAAATTAGTACAGCTAGGCCTTCGTCATAAGCAGAATCACTTACGCTCTTCCTTTCCAAGCGGCCCGACGAACTGACATCGACCAAGCAAATCGACTACTCCGGATTTCCTGCAAGGCGGCACTCGGCCTGCCCGAAAACACGAGCACTGAACGTCTCAGCGAGCTGGGCATGATGAACACATACGAAGAACTCGCCACGGCCACACTCATGGCCCAGCGCGAAAGACTAAACTGCAACACCCCAGGGGCGCTCCGTGCTAACACGACTACGATACCCCCTAACGCCACAGTTCTGCGGAGACGAGACCATACTTATGCCACCTGATCTACGAGCAAGAATCCATGTGAACTCCATCCCACGTCACATGAACCCTTACTTCCACGTGAAACGGCGAGCAAAGCCCGAGCAGCCGTCCTGCGCAAAAGGCAGGAGGACGCAGACACATACTTTACTGACCCGGCCTTATACCCCAGAGGTGAAACAGCGACTCCTACTTATGTGCTGTCGCGACAAACCGGGGGAGACCGATCGTAGCAGAGTCCGTACGCACGACTTCAAGCGCCACGGCGGAATACATAGCCCTAGCCATCAGAGATGCTGACGCCAAGAGCCAGTCGGCTTATATACTGTAGCGAAGAAGACTGGCGCCCTGTGTGACTGGCGCGCCCTGTGGACGCACTATCATCATCGGCCCGCCGACGAAGACGGGCTCGCGCTCTCGGTGTCCGACGCTCAACTGAGACGGTCGCGTTTCTGAGTCGTCAATAAACCCCATTACATATTTGGAGGAGCTGTGCTGGGTTCTACTTCCCCAACCCTGGAACTACGCAATCGGACGCTGCCGGCCATCATGCCTGACGACGCCAGCCAAACAACACCTCCGCCACCGCCAACATTGACTTGTCCTGGCCCCGTGAGTCAACGCGATCCTCCCATCTTCAGCGGCTCCGACGAATACGACGTCGAAGATTGGCTCTCGATCTACGATCGGGTGAGTGCCCCCAATAAATGGGACGATGCTACGAAGCTCAGCTACGCCAACTTCTATCTTACGGGTGTCGCTAGCGTGTGGTACCACAACCACGAATCCGACCTTCGCACCTGGTCCGATTTCAAGGCGCGCTTTACGCAAGTGTTCGGTCGTCCTGAGGTGCGGAAGCTCCGTGCCGAAGAGCGCTTGCGCAGCCGTTCCCAGCAACCCGGTGAGAATTTCACCAAGTACATAGAAGATGTTGTAGACCTTTGTAAGCGCGTCGATCCATCGATGACTGAGTCTGACAAGATCCGTCACGTGATGAAGGGAATCGAAGACGACGCATTCCAAATGCTCCTCTCGAAAAGCCCGCGGACCGTGGTCGAGGTCGCTGAACTTTGTCAGAGTTACGACGAACTCAGGCGGCAACGTATGCTCACTCGACGCTCTTCTGTTCCCGATGCTTCCGTTGCAAGTTTAGCCGCTGTCACTAACAACGACTATCTGCTCGGCGAAATCAAGGAATTTATACGCTCCGAAGTCGCCCGCCAGCTATCCCTACTCACCGCTGTGCCCGGACCTACGCCGTCCTTGGCTCCTCCGTTGCGTCAAATGCTCCAAGAACAAGTGTCCGAAGCCATACAGTCTCCTCGTGCAGCGCCACCATTGTCTGTACCTCTCAGCTACGCCGAGGTTGCAGCACGGCCACCCCCATCGACTTTTTCAGCGCCACCGTTTGCTGCACCGCCACGTCCAATCCCTCCAGTGTACACCACCAGATCACCAGCTAGCACGGGACCCTGGCGTACACCCGACAATCGCCCCGTGTGCTTCTTCTGTGGTATACCTGGTCACGTGGCACGGCTCTGTCGCCGTCGCTTATGGCTTCAAGTTTATGACCAACCTGTCTCCTCCTACGTTTCGCCAGCTTCGTGCTTCTCCCCGCCACGTGATTCGCATTTGCCGTCCACGCGCAACGTCATTCCTTCTGCCCGTGATCGCCGCTCGCCATCCCCTCGTCGCCGCTCACTTTCCCCCATGCGGCGGCGTCCGGCCCCATCGGAGCAGGAAAACTAGCTACCGCAATTCAAGAGGCGAGAACTGCGTTCCAGTCGAACCACACAAGGCCTCGCTCTCTTCCGACGAACGTAATCGAAGTGTCTGTTGAAGGAGTCGTCACACTGGCATTAGTCGACACAGGCGCCGCCGTTTCAGTAGTTACGGAAGAACTTTGCCGCAAGCTTCGAAAAGTAATGACGCCCTTATCTGCGCTGTCACTCCGGACTGCAAGTTCGCAGTGCATTACCCCTGTTGCCGCATGTACCGCCCGCATCGTCATTGAAGGATACACGTATACAGTCGAGTTCGTCGTCCTCTCATCCTGTTTATACGACGTCATCTTGGGGTGGGACTTCCTTCCCGATCATCAGGCCGTCATTGATTGTTCTCGCGCCGAAATTGAATTTTCTCCGCTTCCCGACACCCGCTCACGTGAACTTGACGAATCTCGGCGACAAACTGGTCGTTAGAGAAGACACTACGATCCCTCCGCACTCTTCGGTGATTGCGCATGCCTGCTCTACTTTCGCCACTGACACTACTGCCCTGTTTGTCCCATCGGACATTTTTGTTCGCCGACAATGTTCCCTTCCCTTCGCTGTCCTAACTGTCAGTGGTGGCTGCACGAGACTACTCGTTTCCAACGCTAGGGTCACGCCACTCGTCTTACGTCGTGGCGAGTGCCTTGGACGTCTTCAGTCTGCCGACTCGGTTACCATCTTAGACGCGCCTCTTGACGACACCTGTTGAGACATGAACTCGTTGACCTATAGCTTGCATTGTTCCTAGCCTAGGCACGACGTCTTCCATAGTTCAGTGGATGCCCTCTTGAGCCCTACGCAGCGTTCGCAGCTTCTCAGCCTTCTACGGAAATACCAATCTACGTTCGACTGTCAACACGCCCCATTAGGCCGCACATCGACTGTACGTCACGAGATCGACACCGGCACCCACGCACCACTGCGCCAGAGGCCTTATCGTGTATCACCCGCGGAGCGCCATGTTATTGAAAACCAAGTAAGCGAAATGCTTGAGCGTGAAGTGGTTCAACCTTCTAATAGTCCCTGGGCGTCGCCTGTAGTCCTGGTGAAGAAAAAAGATGGCTCAATTCGATTTTGTGTTGACTACCGCCGCCTTAATAAGATAACTCGCAAAGACGTCTACCCTTTACCGCGCATCGACGATGCTCTGGATTGTTTGCAAGGCGCGGAGTATTTTTCTTCGCTCGATTTACGCTCAGGCTATTGGCAAGTGCCTATGGATCCTGCCGATCGCCCGAAGACAGCCTTCGTGACCCCAGATGGCCTATATGAATTTAACGTTATGCCGTTTGGGCTTTGCAATGCACCTGCTACATTCGAACGAATGATGGACAATCTGCTTCATGGGCTCAAATGGAAGACATGCCTATGTTACCTTGATGATGTCGTCGTCTTTTCTCCAGATTTTCCTACACATCTGTACCGTCTCGAACAAGTCCTGCAGTGCATCACCGAGGCAGGCCTCCAACTCAACTTGAAGAAATGTCGCTTTGGAGCCAAGCAGCTTGCTATACTCGGACACGTCGTATCGAAAGATGGCATACTCCCTGATCCTTCGAAACTTCACGCCGTCGCCGAGTTCCCGAAACCCACGTCTCTGAGAGAACTTCGGAGCTTTATCGGGCTCTGCTCCTACTTTCGTCGTTTTATCCGGAATTTCGCTTCCATCATTGCTCCGTTGACTCAGCTGCTTCGCGGCGACACACGACTTTCTACTTGGACCACAGCTTGCGACGATGCGTTTGAAACCATGCGGCGTTTGCTCACTTCGCCTCCCGTACTGCGCCATTTCGACCCCACGGCCCCCACGGAAGTCCACACCGACGCCAGTGGCGTAGGACTTGGTGCCGTGCTTGCACAGCGAAAAAGTGGGCATGATGAATACGTAGTAGCCTACGCCAGCCGAACACTAACGAAAGCGGAATCTAACTACTCCGTCACCGAAAAGGAGTGTCTGGCTATCATCTGGGCCCTTGGAAAATTCCGACCCTACCTGTACGGCCGCCCCTTCGACGTCGTTACAGATCACCATGCTCTATGTTGGTTATCGACTTTAAAAGATCCGTCTGGCGGCCTTGCGCGCTGGGCTCTACGGTTACAAGACTTCGACATACGCGTCATTTACCGGTCTGGCCGTAAACACTCTGACGCGGATGCCCTCTCTTCGTCGCCTACACCAAGTGACATGACTTGCATTACAGCCATCGAATCGGCGTTTTCGTCGCCTGTGCCCGTCAACATGGCTGTGGAGCAACGTAAAGATCCCTAGATTGCGGCACTTATGGATTGCATTTCTGACACTTCAACAACACGCCCTTCACGTGCTATCCGCCGCCACGCTTCCCATTTCGAGTTGCGGGATGGTGTTCTCTATCGTCGAAATTACGCTTCCGACGGTCGCAAATGGTTGATCGTCGTTCCCCGCCATCTGCGCACAGATGTCTGCTCCGCTCTCCATTCAGACCCGCAATGCGCCCATGCCGGCCTCTTCAAGACTTACGCCAGGCTTCGCTCCCGCTTTTATTGGCGTGGCATGTATAATTTTGTACGACAGTACATTCGCTCGTGCATAGCGTGCCAACGACTCCAGCTTCCTGCTCCTCGTCCTTTTGGTCCTTTACAGCCCATTCCTTGTCCGTCCCGACCGTTTGACCGCGTCGGCATCAATCTCTACGGCCCTCTTCCGTGCACATCAGCTGGCAATCGCTGGATTATTGTCGCTGTCGACCACCTCACCCGCTATGCAGAAAGTGCGGCACTGCAAACAGCGACAGCCCGTGACATTGCGTCCTTCCTACTGCATTACTTCATACTGCGTCATGGGGCACCGCTGGAACTTCTTAGTGACAGAGGGCGTGCGTTTCTTTCCGAAGTTCTTAACGCCCTTCTGACCGCGTGCCATACCGTACATCGCACCAGTACAGCTTATCATCCGCAAACGAACGGCATAACAGAACGGTTTAATCGTACTTTGGGCGGCATGCTATCCATGTACATGGCATCGGATCATACCAACTGGGACCTCGTTTTGCCATATGTTACGTACGCCTATAATACCGCTTCACAGGCCACAACGGAATTTTCGCCGTTCTTTCTCGTATATGGCCGTGAACCTACATGTACGCTCGACACCATTCTCTCCTACCGGCCTGACCCATCAGAGGGCACGCCTCTGTCTAAAGCCTCCCAGTATGCCGAGGAATGCCGTCAGCTGGCCCGTTCGTTCACGGCGGAAGACCAGAGTCTCCAAAAATTGCGTCGCGATGATGACCGACCTCCCTGCACCTACCAGCCGGACTCACTAGTCTGGCTGTGGATACCTTCAAGCACCCCTGGTCTATGCTCTAAACTCCTCGCTCAATACCACGGTCCCTACCGCGTCGTTGAACAGACGACGCCGGTCAACTACGTCGTCGAGCCGCTAACGCCATCTACTGACTTGAGGCGTCGTGGACGCGAGACAGTCCACGTCCAGAGACTTAAACCCTATTACGACCCCCTTGTCCTCTCCTCTCCTTGAGTCGCCAGGATGGCTCCTTCTTCTCCAGGGGGCAGTTGTAGCGAAGAAGACAGGCGCCCTGTGTGACTGGCGCGCCCTGTGGACGCACTATCATCATCGGCCCGCCTACGAAGACGGGCTCGCGCTCTCGGTGTCCGACGCTCAACTGAGACGATCGCGTTTCTGAGTCGTCAATAAACCCCATTACAATACTCACAGACTCGCGAGACGCCTGCCGCCTCATCCTTCAGGGAGTTCTACCGGCCGGGGTCCTTCGCATACTAGGACCAAGCCTCCAAATAGACCACGGGATAACCTGGTGTCCCGCGCACACCGGAGTGGAAGGCAACGATCGGGCGGATCGTCTGGCTCGACGTATAACAGGCCGAGCGGCGATACATACCGCTCGAACGGACGCCTCTCCGACACCCGGCAGCACACCGAGAGACATACTTGAGGCACAACGACCAGGAAGACGATCCAAAGCTCCACCTCACCCCAAGCTCAACAGGCGACAGGCGAAGGACTGGCGCCGAATACAGACAAACACCTTCCCACACTTACATAGACTGCACAAAATATTTCCCAACAAACACAGCGACAGATGTCCATGGTGCAACTCCACCCCGACGCTAGAACACATCACTTACCAATGCACGCAGCGTCCGGCAGACGCCGTCTCGGCGCTACTTAACGATACACTTAACAATTGGTCGTGGGAGGCGCGACTCTCCGAACTGGACTTGGGAAGCCAATTGGCGAACCTCGACCAGGCCCGGCGCGCCGCAATAGCCTGTGGGGCCCTGGAAGAGGGGCTCCACCCAAAGAACCAAGCACGATCTTTATTTAAATAAAGTTGTTTCTCTCTCTCTCTCTCTCTCTCAGTGTGCACAATTACTGCTATGAAGATTGTTTGACACACTAGAGAACCGTATTCTAAAAAAACAAAAATTGTTACCCTGCTTAGACCATCAGCCAAAGCATTTTCTTTCAATGCATGCCTCTGTTCTTATACAGCGTCAGGACCAGGGGCGGATCCAGGTTTTTTCTGAGGGGGGGGTCAGCTTCTGTCAATCATGATGATGATGATAGTAGCCTTTCTTATTTACCGAAATTCACCGTTTCTGCTCACGCAAACCCGCGTTTTGTTCGTCTAGAGCAACACCTGTAGCCCACCGTGGTGGCTCAGTCAGCTCAGGCGTTGCGCTGCTGAGCACGAGATCGCGAGATCGAATTCCGGCCGCGGCGGTCGCATTTCGCTGGAGGCGAAATGCAAAAACGCCCGTGTGCTTGCGTTGTAGTGCACGTTAAAGAAACCCAGGTGGTCAAAATTAATTCGGGGCCTTCCACTACGGCGTGCCTCATAATCAGAACTGGTTTTGGCACGTAAGACCCCAGTAAGAGGAAGAAGACCTGTAGCGAAGCCAGGTATCGGTTTCTCCAAGCTTATAGGAAAAGGACTTTACCCAATACAGTCATGTGTTTGGCGGCTGTGCCTGATAATACAGGGTGTTCAAAGCTAAGCTTTGTGCTTTTCTTAAAATTAGGCACGAGGAGGCACGCGAAGACCACCTTTGCAAATAAGTTATGTGGCCAGGGGGGCACAAAGTGAGATAATAATCACTGTGAGCCGGCCAATTAACTAAAACGGAACAATTATATTTTGTCGACTGCAGTAAGTGAGTATTTTTGTATTGAAAACTCATTAGAGGCAGTCGTGTTTCTTACTGCAGTCGACAAAAAATAATTGTTACATTTTAGTTAATTGGCCGGCTCACAGTGATTATCATCTCACTTTGTGCCCCCCTGGCCACATAACTTATTTGCGCAGGTGGTCTTCGCGTGCCTCCCAGTGCCGAATTTTAAGAAAACCATAATGCTTAATTTTGAACACCCGGTATATCTAGCATGTATTGTTTATTTATTAAAATTTGGGATGATCTTTTGCAGGTTCGTCATAAATGCGTAAGCACGGCTCCGTCTTTGGAGTTCTATTGGGACACCTTGATTTCCTTAAGAAGATTATTTGTGTTAGGCTGAGGCACCTTCGTTTGCTTTGGAGGACTTACTCCGGTATTCTCAAACAGCTCTCGACTCGAAGCTCTTACTTCATTCCACCTTGTTGAGCACAGCGCCGCCTCTCGACTGATAAAGACGCGACTATTCTCAAGAATTCCCGTGAATGATCATGAAGCTCAGTGACCACTTCTGTGGAGGGATGGCGGTGCCATCTTCTCTCTTGAGTCGTGGTGGTGTGTTGACTAGAGGAACGTTCTTGAATACGGGCGTAACGCTCCGCTCCAACGCGGCAACCACTATGCTGGTTGTTTACGATATGCGAATCACCGCGTATGAAGACTCACGACGCCACCTACAAGAATAACGATGTGGCGTAGTAGCCGAGAGCGCGAGCCAGCGTCTTCATGTTTTGTTTCCCACGCGACGTCATCCTTTTACACAAGGCGCGCATCTGCTCCCGTTTCTCTAACCACGCGACGCCATCCTAGGCCCGCGCGCTGGCATTGGCCGCTGACGTCACGCTCCCCCACTTCGCAGCCGCGGCTCGAGGATTCGCCCCGCTCCGCGAGAACGCCCACTCAGATAAACGGATCCGGCTGGGTTTGAGCCTCCTATGCTTAATGTACACAATAA
>NC_051158.1:100406626-100454635 GCF_013339745.2 Dermacentor silvarum | reverse complement strand
TCAGAGTTCACATTCGCATTGATATTCATCGTTTTCGTCATACTATTGGCAGTGGTTAACTATTCGCGAGGCGTCTCTATTTAGATTATGTATCTTTGCCTTAACGCTACAAATCGTACTATAGTGACCAAACATGGTAAAGCTCAATCTAGGCCCAGTGTCTTGATAAGCATGTTTCTCATCATCACAGTAAGATATGGTACATTTGGTATTGTAAATTCTTGTCACCAAAGTAAGCTATGGTATGGCAAGAGTAATTTGCACTACTCTCGAAACATTATTGGGCTTGCTTACTGTACACTTAAGAATATCTTGTTTTTTGGACTTTCATACTACATAGAATACACGGCCAGGTCTACTTACCCTGTAAGTCGAGCGAGTAAGAAATTCGGTTGGAGAACATGGCTCTATGGCATCCCAGTAGGACGTAGCCATCCATTTTCGCCGGGTCCATTTTGAACGCCTCGTTTGACTCCGAGGTCGAATTGCCAATGAAAACACCGATCTTGCGCTTTCGCAGCTTCTCCGGGTCGTAGCCGGCGTCCATGATGGCCTCGTACGACGTCTCTAACAGCAACCGCAACTGAGGGTCCATCACGTGAGCCTGCTTTGGATGTGTGTTGAAGAACTGCGCGTCGAAGCGGGTCAGGTCTCGGATCTTGCCATGGGGTCTTGGCAAACCGTTGAATCCTGCGTAATTTGGCCAAATTATGTGCGATGTTGGCTGTGAAAATACCGTACCTTCGTTCGTTGCATTCAATAATATATCCCTATGAATCCTAAGAATGAATCTCATTACGGCCCGCCCTCCGGTTTTGCTCATGGTAAGGCGAATTCACTAAAGCGTTCGACAGCCGCAATCACGACATCTTAATGTGGGAGAATGAACCATAATACCTTTATACACTAACCTACGGTGCTACAGTGCATTCGCGTGAGTGACTGCAGAGCGTATGCGGCGTATCCAGCTGGCTGAAGCCGATGTTTAAAGATATACGATCACATTATAGTAGTAGGAAACTTATTACATGATAGATGCCCTATGGCTATAGTGTATTAGAGTAATCGACCACCAGTAGTTTACTAGAATATCATTATTCCAGTACGTTCCACAATGACGCACGTCATACCTCGGCACTCTGCGTAAAAGAGTAATTAAAAAATTATGGAGTTTTACGTGCCAGAACCGTGATGTGATTATGAGGCACGCTGTAGTGGGGACTCCGGAATAATTTGGAGCAGCTGGGGATCTTTAACCTGCACCTCAATATAGGTACACGTGTGTTTTTGCATTTCGCCGCCATCGAAATACGGCCGCCATGGCCGGGATTCGATCTCGCGACCTCGTGCTTAGCATCTCAATAGCATAGCCACTTAGCAACCACGGCGGGCAATAATAATTCAAGATGACTTGACCAAATTGTGAAGTCTTCACTTTAGTACAATGCTTCCAATGGAAAAGCAGTAAAACGGTCTCTACATATCCCGGTTACGAAATTTCGAGCTAAACGCTCAATACTGATTTTTTTTATTTCATCGGAAGGTGGTACACATGATTACCCCAAGATTGAGGTTCCGCTGCTTTAGAGTATAGTGGATGCGCCTCTCTCAGTAGGCATGACAAAAACCAATTTTTCTGGCTGCGTCTGGTACATGTACGAGTTAAGGAACAAGTTATTCGCGACTAAAAAAAAAAAAAAACACCGTGCGTGAAAAAAAAAAAAAAAAAAACAGGAGAACCGTGTGTTAGCATTGCTGCCTGCGTATCATTCGATAGCCATTTCTCTCGAACCATTACCAGTCCCTGTGCACGGGTTTAGCTGCTATAAACCTGCGCTGACATTCCTCACTACAGCAAATCCCCATCAAGGAATGACCCCCCTTCACAGGTCACCATGGAACTCATCCGTGACTGTAATTGGATAGTTTTGTGGCATATCATTGGGTGATTTAGTTAATTATCCATGTACGTTACACCACTCCGCTGTTCCTTCGTGGCCGATGCGTTCGTATCGTCCGGACATCGCCTAAGGCCACTTTCGTAAGTGCTATCTCATGAAAACCTTAACAAGGCCTAATGTGCTTTTTTAAGGGCGTTTATTGGTGCAAGGGCCTCTCAGGCCAAAGAGCGCCATGACAGCAGTTTTGTTTGGACATCAAAGAATAACAACGCACTGGCTGATTTAAGATGACATGTCCTTATTATTAGTATTATTTGTATTTTTAAAACGGCTTGGCTGATTACAAGCACGGTACATTTATAAGCAACGCGCCTACTACAATCCTGTCCTTTAGACTGAGTATCTCAGAAGTTTGTCACGCCGTTGGTGTCCGTTGAGCGGAACTACGGCGGCGGCATACTCCCCCCTCCCCTTACGCCTTGATATTGCTTTTTATCTCGGTGGCGCCTTCGACCCCGCCGCCTGCCTTCACCCGACCATTAACTTCTTTGTTTTGTAGCGACAATTATATGACAGTCCAAACGCATTTCTGCCGTTGCCGTCGCCATGAGGTTGCTATAAAGTCCAACGGCGATAAAATCGTCGCCGCGCGCCGTACGCTGTGTGTGCGAGTGAAAGGGTACGCGGGTGAGCTCAATTTAGCGCACTCGAGGGAGGAAGGCAGGCCGGAACGTTCATCTATCGCGCGCGAGGCACGGGGGCGAGGTGACGGAGAGAGAGAGGGGTGCATTCTGCTCCGTCGTCTGCTGCCAAGGAGGTTGTACAAGTTTTAGTATAACCTCCTTGGCTGCTGCTCACAGCGCGGCCGCGCGGGCGCCGTATCTTGAAAGCGATCTGCGGTGTGGGCGAAGTGCGCGCCCGCGCGGGACTCATTTTGAAAACAATCTGCGATGCGGTCGAAGTGCGAGCCCGCGTGGGCCTCGTCTTTAAAGCGATCGGCGACGGGGACAAAGTGCATGTGCTGACTGCCGGTAGCTTCGTATGCGCTGTGGTTTCGACGTTTAGTTCGCGTTGAAGTTAGACGAGAGACAGCGCGAAGGTCAATTTGCCCGCTGTTGGTGGCGCGCTTTCTCACTCCGGCGTTTTCACAGCGAGTTACCGCGGTCATCAAGCGAGATGTGTTCATGTTTACCTGTGCGCTCATGACACCGTGCTTGTCTGTTTAGTTAGTAAGCGAATGTTTATTACTTGATACGGCCCATTAAAGATCCTTGCTTCGTATACCTTTCCACTAATTTGCTATCGCAATCGATGCTTCGCCTTTCGGGCGAAAGTGCGACTTTTTTGGCTTCTGTCGCCATCGGCGACTCGGACGCATAATCGAAAAAGCGCTTCTCAAAGTTGGGCTGCGTATTGACGCTGGCGCGATGCTTGGGTTCACTGCAAGCTTTCGCGTACCAGTTTACGCGCCGTCTCAACTCGTACCCCTCCCCCCCCCCTCATCCTTTCTGCAATACCGTCCCCCCTGTCTAGACAACGGACGCCTTTGCCCGAAACTCTGTCGACAATGGTATGCAGCTCAGTGAAGCACACATTCGTACACGATGAACTCTGTGCCCTCTCCCTCCACATAGCGAGAGAGAGAGAGAGGGAAATTAAAATTTTGAAAGCATTGGTTCGGCAAGCCAGCCGAAGAAGGAGAGCCAAAGTAACTGCTGATACGGTGGCGCCGCCTCGAGCCCCGACGCGACGATTCGCGCCGAAGAAAACCCACGTTCGGTCTGCTCTAGGGAGTTATGTTCTAGGGTGGGGGGAGGTCCGGGTGGCGCCGCCGCCGCGCTGGCGCCTGATGGCGGCTAGAGAAGCCCAACGGTTCATTTAGTAGTTCGCTCATACTGTCAATGCTAGACAATGCTTCGAACCATCCCCCTCGGCTGTCTATGCTACCACCCCCGCCTTCCTTTCCAGCCTTCTATTGCAAGTAAAAAACGCTTCCATAACGCACTGCCACACTGGCTACTGAGCCCAGCGACTGATGCACGCAGTAAGTCCGCCAACATCGCAGACTGGAAACAATTTTTTTTAATTACCCGTGAGGAAAACAAACAAGCTGCACTCTGCAAACTTTGCTCCGAAACTATATATGCTGTAGTTGGAGTTCTATCTAATTCGATTCGGCACCTAAAAATAAAGCACGAACATGAGTTCACGCCACAAGAGCAAGGGCTGGCAAGCCAGCCGAAGATGACGTCGGCTTTCATCGCTGGATGCAGCTCTGTGCGTGTTAAGGTTGCTCTTGACGACGCCATAATATAAGGTCTTCTTGAACACTACTTTTGTCAGCATAAAAATACGCTACGTCATCATTTTAGCATTAACACATTTAAGCTTAAAGAATATTAAAACATCACAAGCACCCGCCGTGGTTGCTCAGTTGCTATGGTGTTGGGCTGCTGAGCACGAGGTCGCGGGATTGAATCCCGGCCACGGCGGCCGCATTTCGATGGGGGTGAAATGCGAAAACACCCGTGTACTTAGATTTAGGTGCACGTTAAAGAACCCCAGGTGGTCCAAATTTCCAGAGTCCCCCATTACGGCGTGCCTCACAAACAGATCGTGGTTTTGGCACGTAAAACCCCATAATTTAAAACATCACAAGCCGTTAAAACATGCTGACCATGCAAATACTATAGGTAGCGGGAGAACTGCCCCTATGAGAAATTGTAGGGTGGCTTTACTGTATACGAGATGTCACCAGGCTACTTTCACTTGACCTTGGTAACGTGTTTTGCGTATCTTTGCCGTTCTTAACGCGTCTGATGGCATCAGATTTATGGTGCGTTCATCGGTAACTCGATAAAACTATCAAGATGCCTTAACTACTTTGAGGAATTACAGGAATGGAATTGAACTGCCTGGCCATTCCTGGAGTGGAAATGGGCTAAGTTTTTCATTCCGAGGAATTGAAAGGAATGGAATTGTGGCAAGTTCTGATTCCTGAAATGGAATGAGGCACCCATTCCGCAACACTGATTACGACGCCCCCCTTCGATCCCCATTACGACGACAGAAGAGAAGTGAAATTCTACGCAGGAATGATTAGCGGCAATGCAGCTAGCTGTGGAAGCAGACGGCGACGACGAACGCGGAAGCAGTGGCACGAGCGCCTGCAAGCTACGATCGTTTCAGCGAGTACAACAACTGGAATGAGGCATCGAAGTTCTGAACGTCTCTGAAGTAGCCAAGACATGGTTCCTCGATCACGAGAGAGACTTCCGTCATTGGTCTTTGTTCAAGGAGTAGCTACGGCGGACTTAATCTTCATCTGTCAGCCCCTCGACGCCTTGAAAAAAATCCGTTTGCAACCGTACTTTTCCGACAACCCCCTGGCAAACATTATTCAGCTCTGGTCCATCATTCGAGCGATAATACGTGAGGGATTGGAAGCGCATGGCTCACCACCTTCCAGCAGCGCTCATGTGCAACTTGCTTCTACTGACCTGCACGGCATTATTCAAGAGGAATTGGCCTACCTGCAGAACGTCCACCATGCCAACGCTTCTCCTTGCCCAAAACCGGCTTCTTACGCACATGTTGTTGCAATTGCCAGCCGCACCATCTCCAATCATACCACCTGCGCCTGTTCACGATCACATGGCCCCTTTAGTCGCCCGAGCACCGAAACCGCCTTACTACTCTGCTTGGCAATCGTCGAGGCCTATATGCTATTACTGCTGCTTTCGAGGACATATCTCCCGGTTTTGCCGACGCCGCCAGCAAGAGGAACGTCGTGGTTGCGCTGCCTTTGAACGCGACGAGCCACCTCCTCCTCGAGTCTACCGTCCTTATGTCGATAATCCTCCCGCTCGCCGATCTCCATCTCCAGCCGACTTCTCCAACACCGCCCACAACACACGTGCCTCCAGACACCTCTCCCCACCATCGCTCCGACGTTCTGTTTCACCACGTCGACATGTCTCTCAACTCCATGTCCAGCGACCGCTAAACTAACCATTGAAGTTTTTGGAAGGAAAACTGCATCGCCCCGAAGTGCTACAAGATCTGCTGAAAGTCCGCCGAACATGTTATTTGTGTCTGTAGAGGGTGTGCGTTTGTTAACTCTGATTGATCTGTTATGCGTGCGGACTTGTGCTCTCGTCTGCGGAAAGTCAAGACGCCTTATGTTGGATCATCCTTGATTGGCGCAAATCGAACAATCATTCGACCATCAGCCCAATGTTCAGCACGCGTCTTCATTGATGGTATCCGTCATCACATTAGGTTCGCGGTTTTATTCCCGTGCGCTCATGAACTAATTTTAGGTTGGGACTTCCTCTCGTCAGCGTCCGCTTCAATCTGTTGTCGCCAACGTGTCGTCCATATGACCGAGTCCGTTCATTGCAGTGAGAGTGCCGATGAGCCACGACTGCGTTGGGTTCGATGAGTACCCGTTGTCCCGCGCTGTCTTTGCGCTGAAGTTTTGCCGGCCTCACACTATGACCCTACAACAGGCCACTTGGGTTACCACAAAACGCCACGAGCGCATAGGCAGCCGATTCGTTTGGCCAGCTCTTTCCACGAGCATATGTTGCCTCGTGCACGCTTTGCCAACATCGTAAGCTACCTACTACTGCTCCGCTCCGGTGGGGACGCAACAACCACTCCCTTGTCCAGCAGAACCCTTCTTTGTCGTCGGCATTGACCTTTTCGGGCCCCTCCCAACTAC
Source organism: Dermacentor silvarum (assembly GCF_013339745.2). NCBI lineage: Eukaryota > Metazoa > Arthropoda > Arachnida > Ixodida > Ixodidae > Dermacentor > Dermacentor silvarum. The sequence continues at coordinate 100,448,008 of NC_051158.1, read as the reverse complement.
TCCAGACGGCAACAGATGGATCTTCACTGCTGTTGACCACTTGACCTGGTACGCTGAAGCAGCCTCAATACGTCCGGCAACTGCCTCGGAAGTAGCGGCCTTCTTCTTGCAGGCTATCTAGTTACGTCACGGGGCCCCTCACGTTCTTTTGAGCGACCGAGGCAAGACATTTAGTTCATGCACTCTTAATGAAGTTCTGCAAGCGCCCAACACCGTGCACAAGACAACGTCTAGCTACCACCCTCAAATAAATGGACTAACAGAACGATTTCGTCGCACGGTGTGCGACATGCTATCCATGAATATTCAACCTGACCATCGTAACAGGGATGCGATGCTATCATTTGTAACGTTTGCGTGCAATATGTCTCTTTAGCGGACCACCCGATACTCTCCGTTTTTCATAGTATAGACCTTTTCACTGATTACAAACATAGGCCCTGCACGGCTTCCGGTTTTGCCCACTGACGTAGTTGATAAATGTTTGATGGTATAGTTCAGCGGAAATCCGCAAGGTGGAGATAAGTAATTAAAGGGAAACTGAGACTTTCACCCAAATGTAGCAATTTGCTACAATGGAAACCCAACCGGGTTCCTCGAAAGAAAGCCTCGCAGTTGAAGAAAAATTCGTCCTGGTCCGGGACTCGAACCCGGGACCACTGCCTTTCCGGGGCAGCCACTCTACCATCTGAGCTAACCAGGCGGCTAGCAGATGGCAGGGCGAAGTCGAATTTGTCGACAACTCGAAGCAAAGGCAAGTGTTTGATGTTATAGTTCAGCGGAAATCCGCTAGGTGGAGATAAGTAATTAAAGCGAAACTGAGACTTCCACCCAAATGTAGCAATTTGCTACAATGGAAACCCAACCAGGTTCCTCGAAAGAAAGCCTCGCAGTTGAAGAAAAATTCGTCCTGGTCCGGGACTCGAACCCGGGACCACCGCCTTTCCGGGGCAGCCGCTCTACCATCTGAGCTAACCAGGCGGCTAGCAGATGGCAGGGCGAAGTCGAATTTGTCGACAACTCGAAGCAAAGGCAAGTGTTTGATGTTATAGTTCAGCGGAAATCCGCTAGGTGGAGATAAGTAATTAAAGGGAAACTGAGACTTCCACCCAAATGTAGCAATTTGCTACAATGGAAACCCAACCGGGTTCCCTTTAATTACTTATCTCCACCTAGCGGATTTATGTCCACCTAGTTCTTACTAGTCGGAGGGTATCTTGATCGTTTGTTATACGGGCGATCATGCGTGAGATCTGTTTAACTGCTGATTTGAGAGTATTTAGTGTATGCAGGCATCTCTTATTAGCTTGCAGCCACATACCAAGTATACTTATGGTATCTTTTTCTTGAATGATTTTTCCTTCTAGCTTGACTTGCAGCCTTAACATAACTTTCTACAAGGGGTGTATTGAACCTACACCGAATGTTTCAACCTGTATCGGTCGTCACTCGCAACATTACTACGTACTTCGAATAAATGTAAACACCGTGCAGCTCACAGTTTACCGAGGATACAGGGGGAAATCAACTAATTGCAATGTATAACGCATAAAACTTGGGAGCGAGCGAGTATTCAGCTACTGTTTTCAGAGCACATAAGCTACCAACACAGTTAAAATTTTCGGTACACGTCACCAAAACGTGGCCCTCATTTCTTCAAAATGTGAAATATCTCCTGTTTTCGCCCCTGTCGGTAAGAAAACAATACTGTAGCTTTTATTTAGAAACAGCCGAAAAATGAAATCGGGAGGAAGAAGTGATACACGTCTGGGGGAAAAAATCAAGTAAGTGTTCTATTGGCATTGAAATGGCTCTGCACGTTCGACCAAGGCCATTTTCACGAACATGTCTGCAATAAGTCTTGATTACAAAATGAAATTCGACAGTTATAGCTGTAAGAGGGTCGATTATAATTTTGATAGTGCTAAGATACTGAGGATGCAACGTTATTTAGGCTGCCTATGGGTGGAGATTCAATAGTTCCAGCATATGACAATCCAATAATTTCATGCCGTAAGACACACCAGTCGTTGGGCGCGGCAGATTATAATAGTGTATCCGGACCTTGCCCGCAGATTAAATACTGCAAGCTGACTGTATGTTGCAAGTAACGCAAGCTGACATTTGTTAGGGTTGGAACTGCCCAGAGCTAGGCCTTCTCCGCAACGCGATCGTGTATGGCGAATCCCGCGCGTTGTCCGCTACAGCGCGCCCCACGGAGGCACAAAAGATAATCCTGGCTGCTCAGGCAGGGGATACGTAGTAAAGAAAAGCATTACTTACGTGGCCACTCTATTAACCACGAAGCTGTTTAGCCAGCCGTAATTTGTGCGTGCGCCACGAAATTATCATCATTAGCATTGGCTCAAGCGTCGTCGTCTTCTTCCGCACTTTAAGTCAACCGTAACTTGTGCGTGTGGCACGAAACTGCGCGCCGTAGCCATGGCAACCAGGCGACGCCACACAGACACGGCTCCGCCGACCTCCCGCCAGCTGCGAGCTACTGCGCATGCGCCGTGACGGCATCCCAGCGCGTCTGCGCTCGCTGCCCCTGATAAATAATTAAATAAATAAAACAAAATGATCGTTCTTCGCAAGGCAGGATTCGAGCCCGGGTACCCACGGTCCGAAGGCGAGCGTCAGAACCACTGCGCTATACATCTTTTTTTTTTTTGAAGATGGTATTTATTACAACGAAGGAAGTGTTGTATCTACAGAAACTATTTACAATAATATGAGCACCAGGTGGACAGGAGTAATCAAACGTCAAGGAGCAGTCCATACGAAGAAAAAGTCACACACAGCAACACCGTGCTTCACAGCTAAAACTTGAAACGTCCACGCTGGCAGAACGCACATTTATGGGAACCATATGGTGGCATTGTACTGACGATTCAACTTTCTTTGGGAGAGAGAAAGAAAAACTGAGAGCGAGAGAGAGAGAGAGAGAAGGATAGAGAGAAAGAATTGGAGAAAGAAAGAGAGAAAGAAAGAAAGCGAGATAAAGAAAGAAAGAGAGGGGAATATAACCTATCTACAACCAAGAGACGCAATCAATCGGCGAACTTCGCTGTGTCTTGAGGTGTGCACGGCCTAGTGCAAGCTTTCGCCTCTTTAAGAAAGAAAATTTAGCTTCAACGTTAGTTTTGTTGGACTTGCCAGCGTGCAGCCGAAAGTGGCGGCTTTCAAATGTGCAGGGGCAAAGCCCATATTTCGCTCCCTCCCACCCCACTGGCAAAAGTGGGGGAGGGAGGGGCAAGCGACCCCCCCCCCCCTGCAAATATGCCTATGAAAGGGCATTTCATTCAGTACAGATGCCAGCAGTCAGGGAAGCGTTGCGTAATCAAGGAGTAAAGAAAGCATACGCGAATAGCTTGGCGGATATCTACAAAGAATCGATAGCTACCTCGGTTCTCCATAGGTAGAAAATTACCTATTAAGAATGTGGTCAGGCAAGGAGACAAAATCTCTCCAATGCTATTCACTACATGCTTTGAAGTAATCATGCTAGGAAAGGTTAGGAGTGAAGATCAACGGCGAATATATTAGCAACCATCGGTTTGCAGATGACATTCTCCTGTTGAGCAACACAGGATATGAATTGCAGTAAATGATTCAGGACTTTAGCCGAGTAAGAGCAAGAGTGGGGTTGAACATTGATATTCAGATGTCAAATGTAATACTCAAAAGCCTGGCATGAAAACAAGAATTCATGATCACCAATCGGCCTCTAGAGTCTGTACAAGAGTAAGTTTACCTAGGTCAATATCTCACAAGGTACCTTGGCCATGAGCAAGAAATATACAGAAGAATAAAAATGGGCAGGAGTGCATACGGCAGGCATTACTAAATCCTGACTGGGAACTTACCACGGTCGTTGAAAAGTATACAATGATTTCATTCTACTGGTGTTACCATATGGGCCAACAACTTCGAGGTTAACAAAGCTCGAGAACAAGTTAAGGACGACCGCACAAAGAGCGATGGAACGAAAAATGTTAGGCCTAACACTAACAGACAGGAAGAGAGCGCTGTAGAAACCCGCGAAGGACCACACAGGAAGAGCGGTCGATGAGCAAACATGGCGCTTTAATGGAACAACAGGGACGAAGCGGATGATGATAGCAGATGAGCGAGGAAGAAGTTTCGACAGAGAGAGAGAGAAACGAGAAGGGAAAGGTAGGGAGGTTAACCAAGGACGTGCCCGGTTGGCTACCCTACGCTTGGGGAGAGGGAAAGGGGAAGAATAGATAAGGAGCGAGAATACGAAAAAAAACACATAAGGAGTCAGTTATTCACACAGTCAGTCGCAGAGGAAGGTCCACTGTCACAAGCGCTCATATAGTCCAGTCTCCTTCAAGAACTGAAGAAGAGCTTTTGTGGCCTTTCGCATGCAGGAATGCGTAGGCCATGGTCCTAGAATCTTTTCCTCTGACAGCACTCTGCTATCTAACATGCTGAGTTGAGTTTGAAGAATCCGTCGTTGAGCGTCAAAAGCTGGGCAATGACACAGAAGGTGCTCTAGAGTTTCATCGCAGCCGCACAAATTGCATGCTGCACTGTTAGCCATTCCTATTAGGAATGAATAGGAATTTGTAAATGCGACGCCCAACCACACGCGACACAGTAAAGTTGCTTCACCACGGGAGAGTCCAGGTGGCAGGCGAAGTCGCAATTTAGGGTCGAGAGAATGCAAGCGTGAGTTGCTGAAACCTGGTGAATTCCATCTTTGAAGTGTGATGTGGCGAGCAAGTGATTGAAGTTGCCGCGCAGCGTCCGTTCTTGAGAGTGGTATAGGCACTCGCTGATGTTTTTGATGAGCCGAGCGAGCAGCTTCATCGGCGCTGTCGTTGCCAACAATTCCGCAGTGGCTCGGCAACCACTGAAATACGATGTCATGTCCTTTCTCAATCACATGGTGATGAGCTTGTCTTATTTCGTACACTAGCTGTTCGTGTAACCCGTGACGTAGGGCAAACTGCAGAGTTTGTAGGGCTGCTTTCGAATCGCAGAAAATGGCCCAGCGATTTGGTGGTTGCTGGAGCACGTAATGGATTGCACCTTGAAGAGCCGCAAGTTCTGCTGCTGTCGACGTGGTGTTGTGAGAGTACTTAAATTGCAAAGAGACGGCGTCCGATGGAACCACCACTGCTCCGGTTGAACTGTTGGAATTAGTGGAACCGTCCGTGTACATATGTATTCGGTCAAGATAAGACTCGTGTAGGCAAAGCAGGGACAACTGCTTCAGGGCTAAGGGTGACAGGTCTGATTTCTTAGCAATCCCAGGAACTGAGAGGCACACGCGAATTTGACGGAGACACCACAATGCCGATGTTGGGCGTTTTGCAGGCTTGAAGCCAGAAGGTATCGACTCGTGTTGTCTCGTCACAATACTACAGTATGTAGCCTGTGGTCGTCGCGCTGGCAAACTGGCTAAATGGTGGGATGGTAGTCGTGAAAGGTGTCGAATGTGCGCTCTTAGCGTCTCTGCGACGATATGGGTGGTGATCGGATGCTCCTGTGCAATGACAATCGTCGCAGCTGTCGAAGAACATCTCGGGAGGCCAAGACATGTCCGAAGTGCTTGGGCTTGTACGCTCTGTAGTGCAAGGAGATTAGTCTTGCATGTGTTCGACAAGACTGGAAGACTGTAGCGAAGAAATCCGAGAAATAGTGCCGTGTAGAGCTGTAACATAGAGCGCACGGATGGTCCCCACGATTTTCCAGCTATGAACTTAAACATATTCTCAATACAAATGAGTTTTTTCTTCATGTTGGAGACATGGGGACTCCAGGTGAGGTCTCGATCCACAATAACGCCTAAAAACCTGTGAGATTTCTTATATGCAATTGAGTGGCCCTCGATGCGCACTGGGTAGAAATACATCGGTTTTCGTGTAAATGCCACTAGTGCACATTTTTCCGTAGATATTGTCAGACCTTGTCGGCGAAGGTATGCCACTGTCAGGGTTGCTGCTTTTTGTACTCTAGCGCGCACTTGTGGCCGTGTCACGCCGGACGCCCAGATGCAAATATCATCTGCGTAGAGCGAGACATTGGCGGTCTGTGGTAGCGCTTCGGTAAGCCCCACTAGAACGAGGTTGAAAAGAGTCGGACTCAACACTCCGCCTTGTGGGACACCACGACTGGAAATATATCTAGTTGTCGGGCCATCTTCTGTAAGAACAAACACTGATCTCCTTGAGAGATAGCTCCTAATCCATCTAAAAACGTGGCCTCCAAGTTCTGCAGCCTCAAGAGCTTGGAGAATGACTTCGTGGGTTACGTTGTCGTAGGCACCTTTTACGTCTAAGAAGAGTGCCACAGAGAGACGCTTCATAGCTTTTTGTTACTGCACGGAGGTAACAAGATCAATGACGTTGTCTATTGAAGACCGTCCACGTCGAAAACCAGCCATAGCATCAGGGTAGATGTTATAGTATTCAAGGTACCACTCCAGACGTGTCAGCAACATCCTCTCCATGACCTTACCGATGCAACTCGCAAGTGCAATCGGTCGGTACGATGTAAGGTCCAGCGGCGACTTTCCAGGCTTCAGTAGAGGCACCAATCGGCTGCACTTCCACTCATCGAGGACTATGCCGTCATGCCAAGACTTATTGAAGATATCCAGCAAACAGCATTGCGCTGTTGAACCCAAGTGTCTTAAGGCAGCGTAGGTCACCCCATCGGGACCGGGTGATGACGACCGCCTGCACATAGCCAAAGCCGCTTGCATTTCTTCCATAGTAAAAGGCACTTCCATACTTTGATCTCTCGCGACAGGACGTCATGTAGCGAGAGGTCCATCAGTGGAACGATGTCACCAGTAACCTTTGCACAAAAATCACCAGCGACTTCAAGCTCTGGTCGGCTTTGATGTAGAGCGAGTGCTGTGAAGGGACGACGTTGTTGTGGAAGTGATCGAAGACCCTGAAGAGTTCTCCACACGGGGGATAACGGCTTGCGAGGATCCAGGGAATCGCAGAAGCTCTTCCATCGTCGGTCCTGAAGTTTGTTCATCTCACGCTGAATTTTCTTCTGAATGCGTCGGGCTTCCCTCAAGTCATAAATAGACTTAGTACGCCTATATCGTCTCTCGGCCCGCCGGCGTATCGCACGAAGCCTCTCCAGTTCTTTGTCGAAATCTGTGCGTCTTGTCGATGGTGTATACGTCCGCGTAGAAGCCTGCAGCGCTTGTATGATAATGTCTTCAAGGGGCTCGGGATGTTCCTGTCTGCACTTGTCCTCGATCGAAAGTTGGTATGCTTGCCAGTCAGTCTGTCTTGACAGCATAGGCGAACTAGAACTGTCAAAGCCTCTGACATTAATGTAGGTAGGCATATGGTCACTGCCATGAGTTTCAATGTCTGTGAACCACTGAACTTTAGAATGTAAACTATGAGACACTAATGTCAAGTCCAAACAGCTACTGTAAGTCGCCCCTCGGAGATAAGTCGGACTGCCATCGTTCAAAACTCTCAGTCCGTGCTCGGCAGCGAGATCAACTAGACTCGTGCCTCGTTGATTAGTCCTGAAGCTTCCCCAAAGTGGATGATGGGCGTTAAAGTCACCCATGATTATCCAAGGACCTGGAGTTTTCATGAGTATGTCGTTTAGTCTCTGACGATCAAGTCGACGTGATGGTGATAGGTAGGCGCCTATTAGTGTGAAGGAAGCCTTCTTCTTTTTGACATGGAGACATACGTAATGATTGTCGTCGTGAGGCTGCACTTTTTGTTGAACATATGTGAGCTCCTTGCGAATATACACAACTTGACTTCGTTCAACACATGATGAAGAAACAAATGACTCGTAACCCGACAGTCGAATTGTTCTTGAAAAATGGGGTTCACAAATGATGATAATCGGGAACTTGTTCTCAAAAACATAGTGCCGAAATTCAGACATCCGTGACTGCAGACCTCTGGCATTCCATTGAAATATGGAAGCGCACTTGACTTGTTCCCGGAAAGGTCGCAGTGGTTGTGGATGGCAAGCCATCTTGTTACTGTAGACCTGCAAGTACTGGTGCAAGGGTACGTTGAAAGTTTCGACAGACTCCCCGTTGAAAGTTTCGACAGACTCCCCGCTGCGACACGAAGGGTTATTTTCGTGTCCTTGGCAAAGAGACAGTCCACTTACACCATTTAAAACAATTATAAAGTTCCAGCGGGCCAGATAATGTGAAGGAAAGATAACACGGGCGGCGTTGTTTAATAATTCGTGTAAATTCGCCTTGTGATCCGTATCCACCAGGACCTGTGCCTGTGCCTGGTGTTCTTGTTATGTTACCGAATGGGCAGTTGTACTGCGTTTCGTAGTGCCAGTTCTTGCGTGCACACGTAGTGGTGTTAGACGACGTTGCTCAACGTTGAACATCAGTAGCTGACGCTTAGCATTCTGTGGTCGTTGCTTGATCTTTCTTGAACCCGCGTGGACGCCGTCAAGAGAAGCACAGCCTCGGCAAAGCAATCGGAGATACGGACACCTTGTTCCGTCTTTGCAGTACTTTGATTTTGCGCAGATGATATCCGGTCTCAGATGCATCGTTGCCCTTGCTTTTCTGGATATCTGCGGCAGTAGTAGTCTCAATTGCCGGACATTGGTTGTTTGCGCTATGTAGGATTTTTTGAGAGTGCAGCAGTTAGTTCTGACAGCGGGAGACAGGGCAGTGACGAGGCGCTCTCCTAGGTTGTTTGCACATGGACGATGGGCGGCCTGTTGTCGGCACCTGTACAGGCTGGAATTCATTTCGCTTTGGTTCATGCATGAGGCTTCGTGGTCAATAATACGCGTACAATCAGTTTGCGTTCCCTTGCCTGGAAGCAACCGTGATTCTTGGGTGAAAATGAGGTCTTCGTGGACTCCTGGACTGTTTAGCAGATACGTTGTCGAACTGCATGTTGCTATTTGAACCGTTCGCATGTCCTGCACACTATACAAATGCTCTTTCGGTATTCCTGTGGCTATAGGAGCTACTTCTTGTTCATCCTTGTGCTTTCGGCGCGTCTCTAAAGTCCAAGACGATGAAACCACTGGATAGCTGTCTTCGGTTGCGTCATACACGTCTCTAACCATGTTACCATCGGTTTTAGACACAATTTAGTCTACAGTACATACTTCCATGCCATTGAAGATTTCTGTCTTTATGTTGTCCTTTCGTTTACCTTCTTCACTTCAAAGCAGCCATGTCTTGTAGCTTGGGTCTTACAAGGTTTTCCCGGTTGTACATTTTGCAACGCTTCAAGGCACAAGAGTAATAAGATACTCATTGCGCTTTCAGAGATCTGAGAGACGTTTCCACTGTTTAGACACTGTCTCATCTCCATAGAATGGCTGAGTTTAGACTTCAGCGTCACCAATTTATCCATGTACTCTACCTGAGCAGTATATTTTTCATATATGTCATCCTCAGACATCAGTACTTCGATCTTTTCGTCTAGAAAACGAAGCTTCTCCTGAAACATTTCGTGCCGCTGCTCATGAGGTGAAGTTGGGCCGTTGTGGTCTCCGTGAGGGCGGTGTCGAAATCGTCGAAAATGAAGCTTACCATTGTTCTGATACCTTCCCTATCCATGATCAGCTCGGCCTCCTTGTAAAAGGCGACTCTCGGTGGGTGGATGAGGGCCATCGGTAGCGTTGACTCCGCTCTTCCCGGGAAAATCAATGCGTGGGCTCGTCGTCAGTTGGTCGTGGGGGTTGTTCGGTCGTTGATTAATACAGCTCCCGGGTTTCACGGCACCGTTTTAAAGAAACCGGCGAAGGACCACGCCGGAAGAGCGGTCGATGAGGAAACAAGGCGTTTTAATGGAACAACAGTGACGAAAATGATGATGATAGCCGATGATCGAGACAAGTTTCTAGAAGCGGTGTGGATCACAGCGCAAACGGGGATAACTGATATTCTAGTTGTCATTAGGAGAAAAAAAATGAAGCTGGACAGTTCACATAATACGTAGAGTAGATAACAGGTGGAATATTGGAGTTACGGAATAGATGCCGAGGGAATTGATCAACTAGGTTCAGAAAATCTGTGGCAACAAGGTTTTGATCTAATGGAGGGCACAGTAAGCAGGGTCGTATACGTTTTTTAGACAGTAAAAAACGAGTATCACTGTTTCTAGGGCGATGTGAAGTTGCAACACCTCGTAGGGAAAAAAAAAACTTGTGCAATAATAGCAACGCTACTATCTGATATGTGTCGCCCTCATGGTCGCTTCTAAGAACAAAAGAGTTATTTTAAATGTTCCTGTTTTATGTGGCCACGGAGTAGATTGAGGTTGAAATTCATGGAGTAGTTCAGTTGCCTCCTCTGTTGTGTGTTATTTTCGTAGCATTCCACTGCATAATTTCTTTAGTCATCGTAAATTAAAATTATAGTGTATAAAAAGTGTGTTTAGGTTGGCGAATCTTTCTTTGGCACAGTATATCACGGAAGGTTTTCCTTTCCGCCACATCCAAGAGAGCCACCGATCCTTCAATGCTGGCAGCTCGAAAGAACACGGAACAATCTCTATCGTCTCCTCCGGTGCAACAGTGCTTTGACAAGAGGGTACTAGACTCTTATCGACCGGTTTCTCAGCTAGTTTTTTGCCCTCAGTCCGCGATTCACCAGCGATGACCCTGAGAGCACCTGGTCACTGCTTGTCAGGGGCCTGGGGCGGATTAAGATCAGCCAAGCTGTATTGGCAAGAAGTCGTAGCCACGTGCTGCTCCGCCAACAGCTGAAAATCGGCGAGCTGCGATGGCATGCGATGCACCTAAACACACAGCATGCTTCATGGGTGCTTCTGGGAAACTGACATTTTCACGAACTTTTAACTCAATTATTTGTTTTTCTTTCTGAAGCGTGTTGGGCATAATCTGGAAAATGCTGCACATAACCCTTTGCTCATTTCGTGTCGTCATTCTTGCAGTGTTCTCAAGAAGGATAATCTCCACAATGCCGACAGGTGCCTTTGCCATGAGAAGACTGTGTGCCATAGGTATTCCTTTCCCACTTGAATCAGCGCCTAGGGTTAGGAATGCAAGGGCGGATGTGGCATCCATGGCAATCAGCTTTAAGATTATGATGAAGTATCGTTGAGTTAAATGAGAGCATGGTGTGTGTGGTCTTTATTTCCTCGTTTGCCCGACAAATGGTCATATGACGCACAGCTGTGACGCCTCGTTCCTTCAAGCCCTCCAGGAGATTAGAATGTATTTATTTCATTAGTTGTCTGTCAGATGTCCCTTCTTGTGAACTGTTCAAGCTGTGATGAGGGGTCGTGGTTACACTTGTGTCTGCAATTTTGTTTTCCTTCAGTAGACGTTCACTCTGGGCCTTTTTTCGGACGTCAACGAGAAGGTTATGATAGTGAGGAAGCAGCGGGCACTTGAAATATGCTCGTTCGCCCACACTTGCAAAAGGACATACACAGGCGCCTGTGTAGACCCTTTCTTATGTGCAACCTGCTTCATCAATAGCCCATCTGTATCTATTACAAAGAATCAAAGGTAAGAATGAATCTTGAGAACAAGTTAAGGACCGCGCAAAGAGCGATGGAGCGAAAATTGCTATGCCTAACGTTAAGAGAGAGGAAGTGAGCGGTGTGGATCAGAGAGAAAACGGGGATGGCCGATATTCTAGTTGACATTAAGAGGAAAAAATGGAGCTGGGCGGGCTATGTAATGCATTAGAATTACAGAATGGATACAAAGAGACGAGAAGCCCATTCAAGGATGGAAGAAAACTAGGTTCGGTGATAAAGTTAGGAAATTTGCAGGCGCAAGTTGGATCAGCTAGCGCAAGACAGGGGTAATTGGAGATCGCCAGGAGAGGCCTTCGTCCTGCAGTGGACATAAAGATAGGCTGATGATGATGATTACCAAATAAAGAAGTCTGCTAAAGATAGCTTCGCCGCATTATAATCGCTAGCTCTGACGCTCTCGAGGCATTCTGTAAGCAAGGAATGTCATCTTGACTGCTCTCTTCGGTTGAATGTTCAATAGCAATGCTTCGATTGGTCGGATTGGTGCTTTGAGATTTACTGCTTCGGTGAATGCCCGTTTCGAGGATCCATCTCAATTTGAGAAGGAAGGAAAATCACTCAAACGGAATGTATGACCATAGGGATGCTTAAAGTTGTCCTCTGAAATTCACTATTCTATCAGTCATCTAGGTCCAGGAGCCTGGCACCTACACACGCCACAGGGATGGGCCGTCGGCCGAGGGTTGTGGTGTGACCACTTCTCTGACCGCCACCGTTCATGCTTTCTCTCCCTGAACTTTTAGAGCTTTCAACGCGGTTGGGGACACCTGCGGTGTAGCGGCTTAGAGTATGTGGTAGCACGCGCCGGTGTGTGTAACAGTGTGTACTAGCCAAATATACGGCCTTCTAATGTGGCCACATTGGCTCCGCCAGAGGCCTGTCTCATAAAGCGTCGAAGCTTTGAATGTTGCACAAGTAGAATGATTCATACAGGGCAGCAGATACATGAAGTGCAGTTATTTGCCACAAATTAGGTGCCAGCTGATTTTCCGGCATTGCATTCACCTTTTGTGCGGCCGGTCACTTTGTATTCTGGTTAACATAATATTTCAGGAGCTGCTACGCACTGAGCGCATTGCCTAAGCAACAGCACGGTTTCCGCAAAAGATACTCATGTGACACTCAGCTTGCTGGTTTTGCACACGACTTGCACATCGGCACTGGATTCTGGTTTCCAAGTTGATGCCATCTTTCTGGATTATTCAAAAGCTTTCGATCGCGTTCCCCATCACAGGCTCATACTAAAATTAACCCAGCTTAACATACACCCTGATATTATCTCGTGGATTAAAGAATTCCTGTCACACAGAACACAGTACACAGTCGTTATTAACTCTCATTCTACTTATGTGAACGTAACCTCAGGTGTCCCTCAGGGTAGCGTTTTAGGCCCAATACTTTTTCTAATTTATATTAATGACTTGCCTAATAATGTGTCCTCCCGTATTAGACTATTCGCCGATGATTGCGTGCTATACCGTAATATATCCAGTAATACCGATCGTGAACTCCTTCAATCCGACCTTGACAGTATTAATACTTGGTGTTCTACATGGTTAATGTCACTGAATGAATCCAAAACTAAATTAATGTCATTTACTCAACGTAGTGCCCGTATACCAACATCGTACGCTTTAAATAATGTCGAAATAGAACTTGCTACTACTTATAAATACTTGGGTATCCACTTTCAATCAGATCTTGCGTGGCATTATCATACTGACGTCATTCTTGCTGCAGCTAATCGTTCACTCGGTTTTATCAAACATTCTCTAAAAAATGCCCCTCCACATATAAGAAAGCTCGCTTATGTAACACTGGTTCGTCCGAAAATTGAATACGCTTCAGCTATTTGGGAACCACTTCAAGCCTATCTTATTCAGAATATCGAATCCCTGTAAAACCGTGCTGTGCGCTTCATTTTCTCAGATTATTCACGTCATTCGAGCATCACTGCACTAAGAGATCGCGCCGAATTGGAAAGCTTATCGTATCGTCGCCAAGCAGCCCGCCTTTCGCTTTTTCATAAACTTTATCATCATCCAATCCTTTCTGGCGATTTATTTCAAGCGCCTGCAGTCACTTTCCCTCGCCGCGATCATCAGTATAAAGTAAAACGACCCACATGTCACACTCATCACTTTGCTAATTCGTTCATACCACGCACTATCATTGAGTGGAACCACCTACCATCGCATGTAGCTACTGAGACTAACATAGCAAAATTTCAGGAGCTGCCACGCACTGAGCGCATTGCTTAAACGGACTGCCCGACCTAATCGATTTATTTTTTTTCCTGTGCCAGTTCGTAGCCATTTTTCACTTGGAATATCGCATCTGTATTCTTTTTATGAGTTTTTTGTGAATTTTAGCAAGCGCTCTGTATTTTCTGTATTGTAAGTTTGTGTATTCTTGTTGTCACCTTGTAGCTGACTAATATGCTATGTTTTTTTTTCTAATTGCTGTGAATTTCCAATTATAATATATTATGGCTTTGCATATATATTCTCTTTTGTCTTTGTTCTTGTTTTCCTATTCCACGCACCCACTGTATTTATTTCTTTTAGCTATTCACTTACCCGCTGTATATCAGACAATGTTCATGATCGCGTTTCTTTTTCTTTTTTTTCACTCACTATGTTATTATTCACATGTCACTGCAATATGTCCCCCTATGTAATACCCTCTTTGAGGGCCTTTAGGGGTATTTTGAATAATAAATAAATAAATAAATAAATAAATAAATAAATAAATAAATAAATAAATAAATTAGCACAAGAATGCATGTTCAACGTATATGAAAATTTCAGTAGCCCCACTACAGGCGAAGTCTCTTTAATTAGGACCACCTTTTCCCTAACGAACAAATTGTGAAGGAGCCTGTGGAGCTCCTGCTACTCGTGGCGGTCTGTTCCCGTCCCGGTTGAGTCTTTTGTGGTAGTTATCCTTACTTCATTGAAAACATTAGTTACGTGTAACCTTGATGTCCATTTTGTTTCTACGCGACAAATAGGCAGCCGTGTTGTGGTCCATGAATCCCGATGGGCTATTCTGGTGGTTGGTTGGTGATGAAAACCATCACCATGCAGATGCAGTCAAGTTCAGCAAAGTTATATAGAATGAATATAAATAACAATATTGCTGCGCACTCATTAATAAAGGATGCGTAAACCAAGATGTGCGGTAAGATTTCACTTACCTGGAGCTTTATACAGCTGGGGAAACGCTTACGTATCCTAGCCACTAGGTATACAGGGTGTTTCAGTTAACTTGGGCCCAGCATAAAAATATGCAAAAGATACGAAGCTGGATAGAACCAAGGTAATGTCGTTTGCCGTCGCTTGGAGATGAGTGAAATAACTTTTATTAGAGGCCCGGCGAGGACGTGAACTCGGCTAGCTCACGTCCGGAGGACGCACCCGGCTAGTCCCACGTCGGGACCGGCAGGTCTAGCCCACCGTCGCGGGCACGCCGGACAGCCAGGATTTGCTTGTCTGAGCGGCGCTACGCAGTAGCGAGTCCCACTCATCCTTGCTGAACTTGGGGTACCTCGACCCGTACTCCGAGAGCATGTGTGCTAGAGTGGAGGTCTGCCCGCAGGACGGGCAGGCATCGTCGCGATGTACGTCTGGGTAAACTTCGTGCAGAACTGCCAGACACGGATATGTGCCGGTCTGTAAAAGTGTAAGCGAAACAGCTTGCGCCCTATTTAATTTGGGGTGAGGGGGTGGAAAGACCCTTCTAGACATGTAGAAGAATTTTGTAACCTCGTTGTGAGTAGCGGGTGCATTCGTGTGACCAGTAGGGGGGAGGGGTGTCGGCTATCCTTACAGAGGAAGCGCGGTCGGCGAGGTCGCGCGCAGCCCCGTGAGCCGACTCATTAAGGTTCGGGGGAGCACCCTCGACCGACCCTACGTGAGCGGAAAACCAGTGAATTGAATGATGCGTGAGGACATCCGGATTGGAGACGCTAAGAAGACGAGCAGCTTGCTCGGCGATGCGACCCTTCTGAAAAGCCCTAACTGCCGTTTCCGAATCGCTATAGATCTCAGACCCACGACCGTCTAGCAGGGCGAGGGCGATGGCGGCTTGCTCGGCGACTTCGGGGTCTGAAGTGCGAATTGAAGCGCTATTGGAAAGCTTGCCGCTGGAGTCGACTACGACGACGGCAAAGGTCTCTTCATCGCTGTACTCCGCGCCGTCGAAGAAGCGTGCGCTGGTGCCTTGTTGCTTGATCTGTTTGAGAATCGCTACCGCTCTCGCCTTGCGTCTGCCCTCGTTGTGGACGGGATGGACGTTTCGAGGCACGGGGGCCACTTCGAACTTGTCTCGAATGCACCTAGGGATCGGGGTACTGACCCTCGAAGATACCACAGGAGGGTAACCCAGCTCTTCGAGGATGCGTTTACCTGCCGCTGTGGTGGTCAGGCGAGTGAGTTGCGCGCGTTCTTGGGCTTCGGCAATTTCCTCGGCGGTGTTGTTTACCCCCAGCTTGAGGAGATCTTCGGTATGGGTCGTAATGGGCAGCCCGAGAGCCCTTTTGACGACTTTGCGGATGAGAGCATTGAGCTTGTCTCGCTCAGCTCTGAACCAGTTGTGCATAGAAATCGTGTACGTGAAGTGGCATAATACGAATGCGTTCATCAGGCTGAGGAGATTGGCTTCCTTCATGCCTCTGTGTCTGTTTGCGACTTTGCGAACGAGGCGGAAAGCATTGTCCGTCTTTGCGATGATCTTGCGGAGAGCCGTTCCGGTCCCGCCGTTGAATTGTCGCTTGGAGATAGCCAGATTTTTATGTGCATTTCGCCTTATTAGGTAATTAGTCTAAATTAATTAATCAACTTCAAAATTAATATAATTAGGTTAAAAGAGTCAATGAGAAAATTGTAGAGCGACATGAGAAACTCCCGTTACAGCTTTATGTTACTCAATACGTGCTACATGAAAGTGCTGTTACGAGCGTGAAAGATGCCTGCGAATACAAGGCAAATGCCTCGAGCGGCCAGTCGCGCGGCACTTTTGCGTGTATTTGCGCGCTTCTTTCACGCTCGGGATAGATAGGATAGAACAACTTTATTGAAAAATAAAACGCTCAATGAGTGGAGCCAAAACACTTTTATCCAGCACGTATTGTGCAACAGAAAGCTGTATCGGTTTTTTTATGTTGCTCTACAATTTTCTGATTATCACTTTTCATGTAATTAAAATAACTGGGAAGTTGAATAATTTATTAAGCATAATTATACAATTAAGCAGAATGCAAACAGATAATCAGAGTATCTCAAAGCGACGGCAAACAACATTACCTTGGTTCTGTCCAGCTACGTAGCATTTGCATATTTCTAAAGTTTGGCGCAAGTTAACCGAACACTCTGCATACGACTCAAAGGTAAACTGTCAAAGAATCTAGTGCACAACGGAGCGCAGATCACCCACGCTTGGCGTCGTGTCCTGTGAATCTTTTAAACGCTACATTCATTTGTCTTTGAATAAGAAAATCAGGCCATAATAATTAATTATGTCTAAAGCACCTATTTCGTCAATCTTCTGCGCAATAAGTTCAGCAATATTTGGTTTTCAGAAAAAGTACCAGTGTAAGAAGATTCTTTCCCTCCGAGCACTTCAATTGCGATTAGGATTTTTGTCTACTTCTGCCCTTTTCAGCCTATCTATCTATCTATCTATCTATCTATCTATCTATCTCTATCCTCTTATGCCGATGCAGCGGCCCCACCTGCCAAAAAGCTTGGGCTACTGGGTATGTGCTCGTCATCGTGATGCGGTCGTGGCCACTGCATTGCAGTGAATCCAGCTTTACCATCCGACTTCCGTCATGTGGTCGTCGTCATACACGCTTCCTGTCACAGTCCTGGTCACGCCATTGTCCTACTGTTGCCATACCATTGTCCTAATTGCCATCGTGGAGGTTTGGCGGCCGTCATACAGAACGTCGTCCAGAACTTTTCGCACTGTCTTCGTAATACCATCGCTTTCGTTCTCTGTCGTCGTCATTCCAACTTCAAAATTCGACTCTCGTCATGCCATTTTCGTCACACAGTCGTCGTCATAGCATTGTCGTCACGCCGTCGTCATCACAGCCTTCGTCGTTCCACCGACGTGGATACTTCTTTGAAAATTGACGGACTATTGCAATTATGCTGTCGTCATTCAATCGTGCCAAGCCATCGTCGTATATGCCTCATTTTGAGAAAAACGGTACCATGCATCCGTAGTTACATCGTCGTCGTGCCATCGGGTCACGGCATTTTTGTCACTCCAGCCTCTTCATCAGATCACCTTTTCACTATATATGGCTGTGTTCCAATTCTTTCCATCATCGTAGACAGTCTACTTTGACATCTATAAAGACAGCCAGGACAGCTTCGAGGAGCAAAATAGAACGCGTTTCGAGCCGTCTGGAAGGCGATGATGATGATGATTTATTGGCATCCCCTTTGAAACGGGGCGGCGACAAATAGTCACCTAGCCTGCTTGATTCTTCGTCACGTCGCAGAAGACGCTTCTGCGACGTGACGCCACCTCGCGGCGACAAAAAGAAAGTTGAGAAAAGCACACATTAGTTCTGTATTTTAAGTATTTTCGCCTGCGAACCTATGAAAAACATGATGTGACTTACATTAAGGGTATTGAAAAGCGTGTCTACGATTTTGTGTGCGCAGACAACCTTCCCGTCGAGTTTCTAAGTGCCCTGCTCAGTCGCCATCTTGTTTAGACAGGAAAGTAGCCTGCATCGTTCTTGACTTAGATACTGTCTTCGCCATGCTGTCTACTTTGACATCTTCGTCAGAATTGGAACAAGACTTAAGATGGCCGTCGTCCACTTAGCTGTCTATTTAGCCGTCTAAGGCGAGTATTGCAACACACCCTATACATTATATACTGCAACATCAAACTCTCATCATGTCTTCGCCGTCACGCTGTTGTCGTCAAACACTCGTCATCACACCGCTGTCTTCATGCAGTAGTCGACACGCCATCCTCATACCATCGTCATCACTTCAGCAATGTCATCTGACTGCGATCATGGCGGCGTCGTCATATCGCCTTCGCCCGGTCCAACGACATCATTCCTCTTTCGTCATTCTTTCGTAACCATGTTGTCGCCATTCATTCGTGATCATGCCACCGTTCTCATGCCACTGTCCTTGCGTCGTCGTCAGACAGTCGCTGTCATGGATCCGTCGATATAGCGCCAATGTGATCCCAGCGTGGTCGTACCATTGTTGTCGTTGCATCTTCGACATCCGACTCTCAGCATGCCTTCTTCGTAACGCCACTGTCGTCATACCAGTGTCCTCAAGTCGTGGTCACTGTATTTTCGTTATACCATCATCACCAGTTAAGAATCATCATCTCATGGTCGGCACGCCGTCCTCGTCACACCGCCTTTGTTGTTCCATCGACGCCCTTCCTTCATCGTCATTCTCTCGTCGTCACTGTGTCAGCGTCCTTGTCATGCCGCATTGCTCATAGGCGACCCTGTCAAGTGCGTGCCAAAGCAAAGTCGGACGATACAGGAGTATGTCACATAAACCGAAGCAACGGAAGTATCTGAATGACCACTGCAAATGTAAATTAACGTGATTTGAGAAATATGCTGTGTCGCTACGTGTTGCCCGAATTCTAACGCATTACCATCGACAGTCATGAGATGAGTTGTGTTGTAGTTTTCACAGCGAAGCTGTTAAGGGCGAAGTCTTCGCGTCCGGATGAAGAAAAAAAATTCTGATTGGCCGTATGCCGTATGTGCGAGTGAAAGCGCGCGAGGGACGAACCGTTTCACGGGGATCGAAAGCACGGTGGAGAGCAAACGCGACTTCTTCCGTCGCGCCAGAGGCCGTGGGGGGACGGGAGGGAGGGGAGGAAGACGACCTTTAGCTGCGGCACCAAATGCCTATCCTGCGACCGGGTGCAACGGGAACTGGCGACTCAATCTCCAACGCGAAAGGAGGACAGCGGGAAGGCAGCGCAGGAGGGAGGTGTTGCGGCTTCTGCTCTGCGAGCAAGTTGTACTTTGCGCGGCGCCGGGCGGTCGCGCGCACCGTATCTTGAAAGCGATCTGCAACACGGCTCCTACCTTTGTATGCGCTGTGCTTTCGTTGCACAGTTTCCGTTGAAGCAATAGACCGCATGAACCTTCGCTCGCTGCTGCTGGCGCGCTTGCTCACGCCAGCGTTTTGACAGCGATTGTGTGCGGTCACAAAAACAACGCGCACAGCTGTTGTCGACGGCGGCGGCGTTTTGGTCGCGTTCGCACCGAACGCACGCGGCGTTGGTGACGTGTTTATGAAGAACATGCCAACCTTTGCCGTACACCCTATGGCGGTGTACCGTAGCGACCATAAGGCCATGGTGCCTGTGGTCACTAAATAAATGAAGACCACCCGATCATATGTAATTCTCATTATTTAATAGTTTAAGTAATCAATTACACCTTCACATCTTAATATTCATAATTGGAAGTACATCATTACCACCATAGTACAGCTTCGCAGGTCTTCCATCTCCACCCCAGTGGAAGGTCTGAAGGTTTTTAATATCAAACTCAGCATTTTTGAAGGCAAAGTCCTACAGCATGCGGCTGGAGAAATAATGATGTGTTGGAGAAATAATGAGTTTTCGTATGACGCCAGCTATAAGAGTTAACAATTAGGGTCACTGCTCTCTATAAGTGTATGGTCCAGTAACTCAAATGAACAGCACAAAAAGAACATAGGCGCATTGGGAAGGACTTTTTCTTGCCTAAACGTAGACTATGCAAGGCCACCAGTCAATAACATATTGCAGTTAATTCAAATCGATAACACTGGAATCTGTTCAGGTGGTCGCAGAATTACTTGAAGAGTAAACTGCTTGGAAAACCTGAAAAATAAGTTTCCAGCGTCGTAATAATGGACATTGACGCATTACGCAATATTTATGGGAGTAACTCTGTCATGCAGTGTTGCGATTTCTAAGGAGCGCCAGTAAGTCTACAGGAAAATGCTTAAGTACTTGCGATACGTACTTTTGGAAATTTATTCGATAAATTCAGTTTAGACAATACTGTGTGTCATCACAGTTTTTGTTGGAAAAAGAGAGCTTGTCTGAACTTCGTCGTGGCGCTCTAGTTTCTGGTGTTACTTGTGACGTATTGCTTAGTTAATATAAAAAGCTTCTCACACACACCTGGAGGCCAGCGCGAGTCATCCTCGGTGACCATACATTCACCCGCGTACAGCTTCTCCTTGAACTCGACCAGGTGATCCGCTTGGGGGAAGTAGGCCGAGAAGCCGGTGATAACGATATCATCACCCTTCATGATAACCTAGGAAGAAATACTGTCGAGAAAGAGAGAAAACACAGTTAAAATATGCATCCGCAAAAGAGCTTCACTTTTGTGCCGGCTTACGAGAGTCGCAAAAATGTAAAATGTATTGGTGAAGGCGTGAATGCTGCCTCTACAGTGCTAACCTTGAATCTTGAGACAATTGCACTTGAAGCTTCGAATAAGTTTCTCTTATCAACTGGGCGTGTCGACACTGAGTCTTCCACTCAGCAAGTATCGAAGTGCATGAATCAGAATTCATATTGTCGGGTAACAAGTCGGATATGTTGTCTTGCTTAAAAATGCAAAGCGGCGTTGTATTCCGCCAACATAACACGATGTTTTCGGCGACGTTTGTTATTTCCGCCTGGAAGACAACGTAGAAGAATTAGGTAGGAAGAAATGCCCATGCGCTGCTGATAAACTGACCTACTCCAGAAAAGAAGCAGACTAAAGACATAAAAACGAAACCAAAGTAGAGCACTGCACGGGCTCGGGCTTACCCGAAAGCCCGGGCCCGGCCCGGCCCGTGGGCCGGGCCGGCTAGAGGAGTTTTTTCACGGGGATCGGGCCGGGCTCGGGCACGGCGTGTGCTTTTTGACCCGGGCCCGGGCCGGGCTCGGGTTTTTAGACGCGGGCCCGGGCCGGGCTCGGGTTTTTTGACGCGGGCCCGGGCCGACCTCGGGCTTTCTGCGAGTTATTCTCGGGCTTCTCAACTCTGAAAAACATGTATTTTTCGGTCTCGGGCCGGGTTCGGGCCGGTTTCGAGTCGGGCTCGGGCCGGGCTCGGGCTTAAGGTAAAGGGGTGGCGGGCCGGGCCGGGCGGGTAACGTAGAATATTTCCGGGCCCGGGCCGGGCCCGGGCCGCAAAAATCGGCCCGTGCAGTGCTCTAAACCAAAGTTCCTGAATACGGCAAACGAGCAATGCCGCCGACATACAAACACAACGAAACAAACAATGTAACTATCAGTGGCGCACCGACGGGGGGGGGGGGGGATCCGGGGGTTGTAAACCCCCCCCCCCCATGAGGCCGACTTAACCCCCCCCCCCCCTTTCGTTTAACCCCTTTTGTTTCCTTACGCATTTGAGTACTGCGACTAAGATGTAAGACGCGCATTCGTCTGCACACTCGCAAAAAGCGCATTTTTTTACAATGTCCCGTGAAGACGTCAAAATTAGTGCTGTTTAGATGGCATTGGCAAACTGTCAACCCCCCCCCCCCCCCCCGGCAGAGATCCTGGGTGCGCTACTGGTAACTATCACTCAAGTACTGAAGCGACATGGGATGACGTCGATTGCTTTGCACGTAGAGTGGGCTCCACAGTGAGGTAAATTCACACATTGACGTTCCTGTAAACTTGGTGCATAAAGCAGGTGTAAGCAAGGGTACGTTTGCGAGAAAAAAAAGGCGACTCTACGTAAGTGACTCAAGTTTATTGAGCCGTGGCAAAAAAGTATTCGCTTCCCTGTAATGAAAAATATAAGGATGCACGGACGGATAGGTTGATTGAGGAATTAATGAATATATGCATAGATATGACCACTTTTTCTTTGAGCGGCTAAGTATGGTAGGTTCACCAACGCTTCTTATTTTTACCGTTCTGCTGCCTTTATTGCTACGATGGTGCCAATGTGAACTGGTTCATATTGAACTGTGATTCAGTATAGTCTACGACAGCGCAAGGGACATAAAAAGAAACAACAGGCTCTAAGCGCATCACTGCACACCGAGATAAGTTCCGCGAAGCCTAACCTGTCATATCCACTAAGCACGTAAATACTCAGAATACATTATGAGCAATAATTGGAGTAGAACGAGCGAGCGAGATTATGACCTCCTGGGGGAGGCAATTGTTTCGGATACAGATGCTGGAAGTGCACACTCGTCACTCGTTGACCTAATGTCTAGTTCAAGAGTCTATATCCAGTATGTTGTCCTGGATGTTAGCCCTACGGTTGTCTCTCACCGCCAGAGAGGCGTGCCGAGCGCGTTAGAGCCCTTTGCGGTGCCTCTTCTCCGCCCGTCTGTTATAAATAAAAGCTTGCACTAGTGGTGCAAGGTCGGAGTAAACAGCGGAGCTGGTGATCAACCCAGCTTCTCCCAGGTTTTAATAGGCTTGGCAAAGTTTTTCTAGGAAATGCTAAGTGCTGCTAGGCACGGTATTCCGAAAAGGCTCGCCACCGACGCGCATATTCTCGATTGGCCGCGCGACGCGCTTCAACATGACCGGCATCTTCTTCGGGTGTCCGGATGTTCTTTGGTCGTCCCGTGTCAAGGCTACATCTACTCGCCACAGAGTCAACGAAAGTTCTGCGCCGTCGCGGTGGCTCCAAGCTTTATCTCCCTGGTGACGTCGCGGCCAAGCTGCGCTTCCGCACTTGCCGGGGCGTGGCTGGTCGAAACCTGCCGAGCCGCTACCAGAGGCGCCGGCTGCAGTGACGGACACTGCGCTTGTTCGGCTCGAACGCGAGTAAACGAGGACGGCGCCGGCAGCAGCTCTGGGCGTTGCCTCGTTGGTGCTGCTACGGCTTCTTTCTCTCTCTCTCGCTCTCAACTTCGCTTTCTCTCTACCGAGCATAGCGCGCGCCGGGCACAGGCTCTTCTTCCCTCTCCTCATCGTCCCATGTCAAGGCAACATGCGCACGATACGGAGAGGAGGTGAAGCACACGCTGCTCCGCGAGGTGGTTGCTAGGCAACGCGCGGTGAGGTCATTTCCAGGAGCCGTTTTTCTTCGCACTAGGCGGCGCAACCAAGCTCCCTGTTAAAAATCCGAGGATACCCTAAGCTTTTAGAATGAGTAGCCATTACGAAAGCATTAATGTCCAATTGAACGCCGCTAACCGGTCCCTCGAGCTATGAACTCTTCGCGGGCAAGCGAACCCGTTGTGACGCTTGGCCAACCCTTCCTAGATAGCACAAGGCCGGTGCAGCTGGATCCTTGACGACATGCTACCTTACCTGACCGCCATAGTCTCTAATGGGGACGCTCCCGACTAAGCGGCGGTGATTTTAATGTCACCGCTTTCGTCACGCCAGCCTTGCCAATGTAAATTTCGGTCCCAGTAGCATTACGTCGTAAAGCAGACTGCACAGGCCTGCTATCTAGGAGGCGTTGGTTTGGCGCGTGTTTATTTTGCCTTACCGAGGTGCAGTCAGACTGCGGACAAGGAACGCGTGGATAACAAAGACTTCCGAGAGTGAGCGCGAAGGTGACGGGGCGATGCCTTCTCCCCTGACACATCACCTGGTGCTCTATTGGAGCAGCAGGAATTCCCTTTCGCTCGCTCTGTTCCGTCAAGGCGCGTTCTTGACGTGGCGTCGCAGCCAATGGTAATTTAGGTGCCGTTTTTCGCAAGTACAGATGACAGACGCCGGCTTTTAGATGCGAAGCATCTTATGGTCGGGGCTATGTCACTCCCTCCCTCCCTCCGCCGTGCGGCGTCCACACCCCTTCTGCGCATCCTCCTCCCCCTCCTCTCCGGATTGCGCAACGAATGGCAACACCTGCGGCTCCGCGCGCGATAATGCGAAGCAGCTTAGGGTAGAGGCGCGAGGGTACCAGAGGCACCGGCAACAGTCACCAACGCCGCGCGCGTTCGGTGCGCACGCGGGCAAAACGCCGACGGCGTCGACAACAGTTCTACGCGTTGCTGGTGCTGCTGCATGTCCAAGTTCATGGAGCTGATAAAACTACCATGAGTCGACCCCACGGCTGCTTCGCATACTACTCGGGGTTCCCCTACGGGAAGATGGTGTAATCTTTTTCGCTGAATGAGCGATTTGGTGCCTTCGCATCAAAAAGGACTTGGAAGTTGTTGCATGCTGACTAGCGTCGGGAGGTTGCAGTTCACACGAATTGCCTCGGTGTACGGATAAACAATTTGTACCTGTTTCCGATCAGTATGCGGACGAACTTGCTATGGCCTAAATGCGCTAGAAACCGCGAAAGTCACGAATTAAAATGACTGCATCGAGGATCGTTTAGCACGACGACCTTAGCAGCCTGAATCGCTTCAGAATGCCATGTCCGTTTTTCTCATATCGCATGGCTTGAGCCGTGAGGGAAGGGGAAGGGGCGGGAAGCGAAAGAGGCGTTTGCTCCGAATGCTAGATCATTACATACTTCGGAGAGTCTGCAGAGCCTGTATATGTCTCGTCGACATTGCTTTATGCACAGCGTATAGAAAACGTTTGTTTTGTTTCTGACAGGGCGAATTTTATTGCAGGTAGCATGCCAGCTTAATCCGCTGCACTAGGTGCCGCATTTCTGGGAATATCAATACAACTTTGTAAATACTGAAGTTAGACTTATTGCCTTTGCAACGAGGCGAAGATTTAAGAACAACTGGGTCTTTTTATTAAGTTTCCTACATATAACGGAAACCTCTATTGCACCATCTGGTTCGAGTAGTTAAGCTTAATATTAACTCGACGCGTGCATTGCGGAGCGCACTGGAAACGTCGCCGCTCGCTCTATGACCGGCGCACCATATGCAGCAGCCGATAGCCACTCACCGAGAAAGCTACTGCGCGTGCGCAGAACGCTCGTGCTGGCAACAGAATGCAGAAGGCACTCCTAGCTCTGCTGTCAATCCGCCTGCGCGGCAAGTGAATAAATGCATTCGATAGGTTTCTTTCGCATTTGCAGTTAAGCTCGCACACGAAATAAACGCTTATCTTAGTTAGGCGTTTATTATCATTTGTTATCTAGTTAAGCTGTACACAAAATAAACGCTTATCAAACTTGCGGAATTAAGCATCTTCCTTAAATTAGAACATTGCGTGAAATGTGAGTAGAACGTACACTAAAGGGACGATATCATGGGCTCTTAATACAGTTTTCATGTATTACAGGGGCCCTGAACCATTTTTTATCGAAGTGGAGAAAGGCATTTTAGTTGAAAATAGGCTATTTCAGAAATTCTTTGCCGCAAAAACTAATTCAATGCATTCAACAGAAGCTAAGTTATTGCTAGTCAAACACCGCCTTCGCTGTGCTCCCACTGCGAATGCTACGGCAGAGTTGGGCGGGGCCACAACGCTCCGCCTTCGAAACGTCACCGTGGCGCGTAGTTCCAATTTCATTTTTGAAGTTAGCGTAGACGCCACGACTTCCGATTTTGGTGCCTACGACGCGCTAAACGTAAACCAAACGCGGTGGTCCTCGGCGAGGCGCAGTGCGCTTAGTGTGTAGACACGTGGCGGCACCCGCGACGGCCGCGGTGTAACCGACCGCAGTGACCAATAGCAGCTGAGTATTGGAATGTGCTTTATTACGTAATAAAGCACACAGAAGAGAGTGAGGATCATGGTCTCTGCTGAAACGAGAGAGTTTGAGGGAAAGGTGACTTCGCGCTCCGCTTGCGAGCTCCACGCACCGCGTACGACAGCAAAACTGGCTGAGATGTTCACAGCAGCGTATGCTACCCGCGGACTATGTTATTTCACCATTCCCGAGGGGTGGTTCAGGGTTCCTTTAGGCGTATGAAGATGGCTAGAAATCTTATCTCCATTTATAATTATTCAAAACTTGAATACAAAAAAATTCTTCACATCCGCTATGCTCTTGTTGCCTTTGTCCGACGGCCTTCGTACGGCTGTTAAGGGAACAGGGTAGGGAAAAATTTCGGGAAAAAATACATTTTTGTTTATTAGACATTTGGAATTCCCAGTATTTCCTGAACAATGCTGACTGTGCCATTTACGCGTGCGTGATTTATTTACCCTGAAAACTACCTTTTCCAAAACCTAGGTGGTGTCTGGCCGGGCCCTCTTTTACACATATACGTGATCTGTGCCTCTCCTGTAATGAAAAAAAAAATGAAAAGGCAGAACGCGGGCTTTCTCTAGGTTTCGCGGAATGGTCATTGCTCGTCTGGCACAGCAGAAAGCTGCCTGGGGCCGGTAGTTTTTAGCGGTGCCTTATGACTTATTTTATACCAGTCTGATCATACACCGCTCACGGCCGGCTGATCCCGTTGATAACACGAGCGGACCGTCACGCTGACCACTGACAAAGCGCGATAACCGCGAAAAGGCATTATTACCGGAAAGGCGTCGCTACAAAATACCGGCCTAGCTTTCCATTTTAGCCAAATTCTCAGAAGCTGTCGGTATCACTTCAATGCCAATTATCTCAGAACATCAATTTTTGCGACGTTTGACCTTTTCGTTTCTGGAACCACAGAATCTATAAGCATTATGTTTCCAACTATCAAGACAGCACAAGGGAGAGTCTACTGAACTAGGATTATGGAAATGAATGCTGGCAATTTAGTCTGACAATCTGTTTATTGTCCATTTTGGCTTGAAACTTGGGAGTGTCCACTAAAAACAAAACAAAAAAGAACTAAACTATGTATCACAGTATTTCTAGTTCAGTAACAGGAACACAGATAGCTGAACACAATAATACCTATATGTATCCTTTAAGCCTAGCATATCCTGAGAAAAAGGGTCACATACATAGGCTAAAATACATGGGAGGTATACCTTGTTCCCATAACAATTACCGAAGCGCATGATCGCTCTCGTTCTGATCATACCAGAAATACGCACCACTCATGTAGCCTAGGCTCGGCAGAGGAAGTTTGTATTCAGTGAAAATAAGTTTCTTGAAAACAAAATTGCAAGCATATGGATAAGATTACACAAAAATATCCATACAGGAACACACGCGATGCGGTTGAATTCTCTACATTTTCTTTACAGTGTCCCTCTTCTATTGCCACAGATATCTCCCTGCTCTAACTCGCGAAATTGCGCGTCGAAAGGTCCGGCATTACCTTGATAAAGTTGTCAATTGCTTCTCCACATTCAGAGAGCTGCAGCTCCAGATGTAACTAATGTAGACGCAGCACTAACGCTGATCTTGTTCTAGTTGCCGACGAAATGGTGCGCAATTACTTGGCTTCCGGCTTAGCCTGTGCGGTTCTGAGCAGTACTAACCGCACACAAATTGTGAAAGAGGTGCCCTGAAGGTGCTCACTTTTATGCCCGATACGATACGATCTCGGGCTGCGATTCAGACGTCAGGTTGTCGGGCATAGATCGCTTCGGTGACTCGTACTGTCACACACCGGCGGGAGGGGAGGCATTTCTATGAAAGTAACAACGTACGTAATGATGGAAATAAAAATGAAGTCCGTTTGATGTCACAAATGAAATACAATGAAATTACTTTGAGGTCTCCATTACTCTCCTGGATTGCGGGTATTTTGAGCCAACTGGACAGCGTACGATCGTTCCAGCTTAAAGGTACAATTGAACTGTCCAGAGAGCGCCCAGACTCAGGATAATGGTTGCCAGCAGTGAAATTAATGAAAACACGACGTAGTTCTAAAAAAATTGAACGAAAAAAAAAAACAGTGCTCTCGGGCATCATGACGCGAAAATGAGGTGTGGTCCCAGGAAAGGTACCGTGATGTGTTATGACAGGCGAAATGCAGCGTGGAGAAATCACCGCACCGCCGCACATGTAATACTCCCCAATGCGTTGTCGTCCCGTTGCTTCTTCTTTTTTGTATTAGAACAGCACGAATGTTTACCTCTGTGCTTGACAGAAAAGTAAATATGTTTGGCAACGTAGACGACGCGGATGAATTTTGTAGAAGTAGTACATGTAATATAGGGTTAAGGAGCCGAAGCACTCGAGAGAAAAAGCGGCAGTACTGATTAGCACTGCACGGGCCTAATTTTTCGGATCGAGCCCGGCCCGGGCCCGCTTTACGAGGCCCGAGCCCAGCCCGGGCCTGTAATACAAAGCCCGAGCGCGGCCCGGGCCCGGGCGTACATAACCAAAACCAGCCCGGGCCCGGCCCGGGCCCGGGCGTTCATTACTAAGCTTAGTTACGGCCCGCGTGTGCATGACCAGGCCCGGCCTGTAAGAAAAAAAACTTTTTTTTTACTTACAGATTTTACCGTATCTGTCAGCCTCACCTTCTCGAGGTTTGATCAGCTGCAGTATATAAGCAATAAAAGGCCGAAATCTTTGTTTCTCCCACGGGAACATCAGTAATCCGGCCCATTGCCTGTGCTACTATTCTTCTGGTGGTGCGCATGCACTTAGCTTGATTTGTACGATATGGTTCTATGATGTCATTTAGCATGCATACAGGGCGTTTCATTGAACCAAATTTTTAAAGATTGCCTGTGGGAGATAGCACAGTTATAATCCTTCATCTAAACTACTCGATGAGGCGGCCATTACTTCCACGAGAAATCAAAACGTCTAATTAAAGAATTAACATAATTACGCTAATGAACGTTTTAATTAATTATTTTATGGCACATCTTTCAATCTGCGAATTATAGCCGCCGAGTTCGCAAGGCGTATCCACTTGGAACGAATTCTCAGGACTAAACGAGTTTCGAGATAATTTTCAAGGTGTCCGACGAAATCAATCAAATCAAATCAATTTATTGTCCAGTTTACATGCTGGACGGTCATTTTGGACTAAACGCTACATATGTAGCTTGACGTGACCCAAAAGACCAGCCACGGCAATAGTACAGCAAACAGTGTGCACCCATGCACAATAATTCACATATATTTACAGCTGTCGCTGGAATTCCTCATAGACGAAATAGCTATGAACGGAAAGACAAAGAATATTTGCGTCACGGCGAGTTAACAGAATTCGAAAATTTTTTAACAGAATGCATTTTAAAACAACAACACTACAATAACAATACTAGCTATCCAGAACAACCCAACACCAGCTATACAATATAGCATGAGACTGAATTTTACAAGATCAACATTTCCTAAGAAAACGAAAGAGGATTTACATTATATACTCAGAACCATACACAAAGGCAGAATAATGATACATTACCAGTGACCAAAGTGTCAGCTGAGTTCTTTCTTACTGAAATTACCGCTATTTTTGTATCTGTTCAAAGTGAATGGTAGGTAATGTATTAACGACTGATGCTTATAGAGTGTTCTGAAGTACGGAACTGACCATATCTCAAGATTTCTTGTGTTCGCATTAATGCGACGATGCTCTAAGGAGGCTAATTGTTTTATGTAATTCCAAGCTAATTCTGACATGGATGGCCTAATGGATGGTCAAAACGCCTAATTGAACATTTGCCATAATTACGCGAATTAACTTTTTAATTAATTATTTTACTGCACATCTTTCAATCTACGAATTATAGCCGCTGTGTTGACAAGGCGTATCCACTTGGAACGAATTCTCAGGACTGAACCAGTTTCGAGACATTAATTTTCAAAGTGTCCGACGAAATGCATGAGTGTTCCTGTTCACTTTTTGAGGATAACGCTGTTTTATGCATTGAAGCACAAAAGTAACTGACCTTAGCGCTAAAATAGTGCCTATTATCGATACTGGTAATAGTGCGATCGCAAAAGCGGTAACATAGACATGGTTGGAGGAGTGGTTCTTTGTATAATTTATTTTTCCTTACGCGGAAACAATGTTCGTTTTTGCGGAAAAGGAAAAAAATTAGCGTAGCTTGCACTGGCGGCGAAATGCTAAAGTGCCAGCGGAGTGCCTAGCTAGTCCTGGCTTTTGGGCTAGACTAAGTACTACGAAGTCATCCCCAGCATTTTCCGGAATTTATTTTTTATTGATTGATTATCGATTAGCTATTGATTGGCTATTTATTGTCTATTGCAAGATATTGGCCACGTATTTGGGATAGGCTAAGCACTACAAAGTTATCCGAATATATTCATTATTGATCCATTATCGATTTAATAAGTTTATTGGCTGTCGATTGGCTATCGTAGGGTATTGGCCACGTATTTGGGCTAGGCTAAGCACTACGAAGTCATCCCCAGCATTTTCGAGAATTTATTGATTATTGATCGATTATCGACTAGCTATTGATTGGCTATCAATTGCCTATCGATAGACAATTAGTCCCCACCATTCTTAGCTAGACTTATCCAGGCTCAGCTTCGCTAGTTCACAGGTGTATGTGCCATTGCGCTTGGACCCTTTCTGCAGTGCTGCCAGGATCGGCCCACATTTTTGGATTCAGCGGACACATTAGGCGCGGCTGAAACAGCTGCGCTGTTAAAAATGATAACTTCATCTGTTTTACTATTTTCTTTGATGAGATAGTCATCTGATAAGATATACGGTCAAGAGAGCGGTGTGGATCTGCGAACAAACGGGGATAACCGATATTCTAGTTGACATTAAGCGGAAAAAATGCAGCTGGGCAGGCCATGTAATGCGTAGGATTGATAACCGATGGACCATTAGAGCTACAGAATGGATACCAAGAGAAGAGAATGGCAGTTCAGGACGGCAGAAAACTAGGTGGGGTGATGAAGTTAGGAAATTCGCAGGCGCAAATTGGAATCAGCTAGCGCGAGACCGGGTTAATTGGAGATCGCAGGGAGAGGCCTTCGTCCTGCAGTGGACATAAATATAGGCTGATGATGATGATGACAGTCATCTTGCACGTGTCACTTCAGCTTGGCACAGAATGCATTGAACCATGCAATGCATAACGGTCGCGTGTGCTCGAAGGCCTACTTAGGCCCTTCAATGAGCGGGCACGTGGCTTCAAGCCCGAGCCCGCCGACAAACGCTTCGGACGGCCCGGGCCCGTGCAGTGCTCGAGTACTGATAACTCGCACTCCTAATATACGCGCAGCACGATTGTTCGCACATCAGAAAGGAATGTGTGCAACCGTTAGGAGGTGAAATGTAATATTCAGGGAAGCACTTCACCGTCAGAATGAGTCTCGACGCGACATTAAATTGCCGCGGCAGAATGGTCGTGCTGGGTTCCTACCAGGAGAACAGTTAAGAAAATGGCGGTTATCAATAATAAAATACAGTTGCTGCCAATAATTTCCTGTGAACACATGGGGATACTATAAATATTATGCATCTTTAGGCAAGAATGTGAGTATTCGATGTGGGAGTTCTGTGGTGAATCTCGGCTCTGTGATAGTGTGTTTATTAGCCCTCACCACTTATTGCACTATAAAATGCTTCACGCTGCACATAGATAATATGCCGATTTATAGCAATGTGCCTCAGCTGAAGCGCCACAAAAATAAATATGACGCAAGATGATTGATTGAACCGCTGAGTCATATTGAAGTCAGGGCCCCGGGACAGCGCCTCGGGCACTTGCGACTACGAACGATTTTCTCTGTGTAGTATTGTCAATATAGTCATATTCCAATTGTTAATGTTACAAACGTGTAAGAACACAAATCACCTTTATTAGAAATCTAAAGTACGGAACGTGGTGGCGCTTTTAGAACCGCATATTTGAATCCAGTGCTCTTGACTTGAAGGGTGTGTGTGTGTGTGGGGGGGGGGGGGGGGCAGGAAAGGGCTGAAACGTAGTCACTGAGCATACTAGTAATATTGGGCCCACGGCAGCGCCAGCCACTTCACTGGTGGAATTGGAGCACAATACTTGCATAACTATAGCAGCGCCACAAAGGCCGAACGACTTGCTGTCGCTTAACGCCAATAATAATCAAACGGCGTTGGTCTCAAAGGTGTCAGAACTCATCCGGCGTCCGCACTACAGTGTTCAAGAGCGATTTCTATTGTCAATGTGGCATTAGCGGTTCCCCCTGTGTCGGGAGCACAAGGCAGTTCAGGAGCTAACGTCAAAGGCAAGCTGCGTTGCTACGTGCAACACGCAGAAGAGACACTATGAAGCAAATTAAGCACTGTGGAGACCTGAATGGATCTGAAAATCAGAGATCGTAGTGGGAAGCTGCAGCAGAAGTGCAGCTAAGGCCTGTAGAAGGCTGCTCGTGTCGCCAGTTGTCATTGTCGCCATTGGATGGGCGGCGTACGAAGTTGGCGTTTATCTTCGCCGCTTTCGGTGGTGTCGGGAAGCAACTGATGAAGTGTGCGAATGAGCTGGTAGCCGGGAAAAGAACGCAGAGGGGCCGGGGTCCTGTGCAAAGCAGCGAAGCCGCCGACAAGCAGACGACGAACAGCTCACAAGATTTATTGGCACATGTGCTCTGCGATAGAGATGGGTTTATGGTCACATCGTACGTCACAGCCATGAGCCGTAATGATCATGGTTACGTTTGAATAGAGCGGTTGTGAAGTTCTTAGACAGGTCTTTAAATCCTGTGTTGAGACAGCCTTGCAGATTTCTCTGCAGATAGTCATCGAAGCTCGGGAATATGGACAAACTTACTACGAAAATAACGCACGCTTCTTCCGCGCTGTGCTGCGCAATGCGTCTTCGGGTGCTGTTGCGTCCCGAATCAGCCGGGCGCATTCTTTGATTGTTTCCCATCGAGGCAGGCCCTTTCATGAGCGTCGCCGAGACGGCGACAGTGCCAGACACCGACGGGACAGGCAAACAAGCGCCCCAACTAGGCAGTGCGCATTCTTTAGGTGCTTCCCACGATGCCACCCCCTTCATCAGCAGCCGCCTACTTGGCGACGCGGCGCAACACCAGCTGGGACGCGGTGACAAAGAAGCTCACGAAGCTTGCCCCCCTTCGTTAGACGCGGGGATTAGTGCAAAGGCCATTCTCCCGACCCGGGCAAGCTGACCGTCGGAGGGCAAGAAACAGGTCACCGACTTTCGTAGAAGGAGTGTCAACCCCCTGTTTCCGGATTGCCTCGTCCTTGCTTCGAAGGTGCAACATTGGAGGCGGAGTTCAGCGAACAAGACGGCCCGTCTGATTGGCCGCATCAAGGTCATCCGATTCCCTAGTCGGGTCAACTAGGGAAGACCGATGTTTTATAAGGGGACACCTTGCGTGCAGTGGCGTGTCCTGACCTGTTCTGATATGTGCTCAGACATGTAGTGAGCTGAGACTTTCAAAGTGCTCCCCCATGGAGTGGGCTTCGATATTTGGAGCCACTGTAAATATGTAAAATAAACCATTTTTTCTCTCGCTCTCACTCGCGGACGTACTCATCCCTTTGGCTGAAGGCTCACCGGCCTAAACACTACCCGAGTCTCAACAACCCGTTCCTAACAACTGGATGGCAGCGGTGAGATGAATCCTAACCCCGAGCCGCGAGAAACTGGATGGCCATGGTGAGATCGACGCTTCAGTCAACGCCAGTCGCCGGCATCTCTTTCGCGACCAACTGGATGGCCGTGGTGAGATGGACGCTGCAGCCGACGCCAGTCACCAACAACTGATTCACGAGCGACAGGATGACAACGACAAGATGGAGCCTGCAGCCAACGCCAATCGCCAACTGGTTCGCGAGCGGCTGGATGCACGCAGCGCATCATGACTGCACGGTACAGGGTGAGTGCCTGGCTTTGCGCTTGAGTCATCGGATCTTTTAGCCTAGACTTTCTAAAAACCGATGAAGCGTGTACAACTGCCCATTTGATACTGTGGTTGTTGCGCATCCAAGCAGAAAGCAGCTTTCAGCATAAATCTGAACCAGCTACTAAAGCCAGACCTCATTCTTGTGTGGGAGTAATTGGGAAGTGGAGAACTACCGTAATTCTTATCATTTAAAGGCGGCCCAGGATTTTCGTCTTCTTTGAATTGATTCGATGCGGTGGAGCAGTACTTGGGGACTTGGTGCTACTTCTCTGTGTAGGCGTTTGGGTTTTGCTATATTTTCCAGGCTTCAAATTCTCTTGGGAAAACAGAATTGAACCGCTGGTAGTTTTTTTACTTGCATTGCAATTTGTGCGGGTTTCGCAGCAAGTATTGTGGAATAGCTGAGCCAAAGCCTAAAGTAGTGACCATGGACCTCATGAGTTTGACGAGAGCTAGCTTGTTGCGGTTGTGTGAAGAGCTCGACGTAGAGGTAGAGGATGATAAATCAGAGGCCGAAATTAGAGCCATTTTAGAAAGCAACAGGAATCAGGAATACTTTGAATACTTCGGCAACTCAATTCTAAAAGAGCAGGAACAGGAAGCAATTGAGAATGAGGAGGAGTTGAAAAGACAGGATTGGATTAAGCAACAAGACGAAAAGATCGAAGCTCTAAGACAGGAGATTGAAAGATTGGAACAGGGTTTTGAAGTGGAGCAACAGAAATGTCAGGCACCCGCAGTAGTAGCGCACGGAAAGTGCAAAGGAGTAGCACGCACGGTTCTACCGATGGTAGAAAAAGAGGCTGATCCCCGTGAGCCTAATGGTACGTTCACAGGTGAGGCCAGATCCGTAGACCGCGACGTAGTTCTTGAGAAGCCCATTAATGGGGACCGTATTGAGCGCGACGAGATACTGTGCCAATGGAATACTAGAGAAGCAGCTAGGCCAGCTGTGGACGATTTGGCACAGTTATCCAGGGAGTACGTCGCGAAGGTAGCTCTTGCAGAAGCCCGAAGTGGCCCCGAGTCGTCAGACAAGAGCACCTGTGCAGAGTCCAATCGGTCAGGAAAGTGCGCTAAAGCACAATTTAGGCAGGGCAGTGCAGTTGTGAACAACTCCCAGGAATACGAGCTCTGTTTCGCAAAAGATAATAGCTGCATTGTCCCTAAGTGTTTGAAGCTCTCCGCCAGTCGAGGTAGCACTGAGAGGAATGATTTACCCGCAAATCATTCGGACTGTGCCTGTGCGGTTGAGACGGAAATAATGACCGATGAAATAAGGGCCGGTCAGCACGAGATTCAAGCGGAAGGCTTGCAAATGAGCACTACTAAACGTGCTAGGATGAAACGGCGTCGCAAAGTCGGGAATGCGGCAGACAGGGCAACGCGGCCGAACAAAGGCGCTAAACCCAGTGGGGAGCGCAGTCAAAGAGTTCGAGCGGCGCGTTTGTTCCTAGGAATGTTTTCAGAGAGATCGCGTCCGAACCGCCGAAGGACGAAGAAGGGAAAGGGCCGTTCAGCTCGAAAGTTGACAAAAGCGAAGGCGGCGCGGAGGGGGCAATTATATTCCCCCTCTTTGGGTTCTTTTCGAGGTGTTTTAGGCATGACACTGCAGAGCGAGCCGGTACGGCGACGCGAATCGGTCACGCGCGGCAGCGGAGTCGTCGCACGGCGCCCAGAAGGCATGATGCCTGTTAGTTCAGTGTCGGGGGTGGGCAGCAAGGAGATTAACCTACATGCCCTTTGTGCAACCTCGTTGACAAGACAGACTCTCAGACCGCGCCCGCCTCGAGTAAGGCTCAAAGATACGGCGCCACCATAAGCTACTCGGACTCAAAAGCGACTCAGGTTTTGCGGAAACATCATTTTGTTTGTTGGTTTCTTTATTTTAGTGTTTGGTTAAACGTTTTAAGATCTCCGGAATAGAGATCATTTCGATGTGCACGTTTTGAGCATTGTTTAAATTGTTTGTTTTAGAAGCTCACTAATGTATGTTTGAAACTTTGTTTTTTTCGACGTGTCTTCTTTTTTTTTAAGCAGATGGACTATATTTTTGTAAGAGATACGCTTGCAGCGTCAGGTCCAGGTTATTG
Organism: Dermacentor silvarum; assembly: GCF_013339745.2. Lineage (NCBI taxonomy): Eukaryota > Metazoa > Arthropoda > Arachnida > Ixodida > Ixodidae > Dermacentor > Dermacentor silvarum. Next base: position 100,411,780 of record NC_051158.1, on the reverse strand, counting down.
GTTTAAAGCCTGTAGTGGCGCGCTTGATTATCACTTCACTTTTTAGAAATGTTCGCAAGTCTTGTAATGCTAGCGTGTAATTTACGCAATATTTTTTTGTTGTTTTTTAGTGTGTGGGCCCTTTGTGGATATGAGAAGGAAATTGTTAGTGCGTGAGTCGCACGTATTACATGTGAATTTTGTCCGCAAAGATAAAGCGACTCTGATACTACATCCTTGATGCTATTGTGGCTCTTAGTGGCACTGGTACGTGCGATACTAGCGGATGCAAGACTGTCCATTGCTTTTGTGCTGCGTAGGATATTTAATTTATCATTTATTTAGAGCATTTTCGAACATTCTACCTTTGCTCTCTGCAGCACGACGATCTAGTTTTGGTGAACTCAGAGGTTCATGAGAGCTCGCTTTGGCCGCACAAAATTTTGGGGTCCAAATTATTGGGACAAGCGAGGCCTGGTGGATTTAAATGCATTTCGGGCGCTAGCACACCGTGCGGCACTTGGTCACTGGGAATGACTCTTCCGTATCGGATATTGCGAGAAGATTGCACAATCCTGATCTAATTTCAAGATTGTGGGCTTCAGCGAAGGTTTGGGGATTTGATGGCTGCTTTTGTGGTATTAGTATATAAGGGCAGGTGCGTTGATTTGTTTGCTAGGCCCGATGGCTCTCAGTGCGAGCAAGGCGCTTTCCTGTGCCCTGTGGTTCGTGTGTGTGCTTGTGTATTCCCAGGGAGAAGGCCACAACGAGGTTAATGCTGGGACCTCATGCTCGAGTGTGTCATCGGCCATCATTTCAAGAGGAAACCCCGAGCTCTCGACCAACCACCGACGCTTCGGGCAACCTGACAGCTGGTCACCCTCAGGTCGGATCTTCCGGCGGGGGAGGAGTCTGTTGCGTCCCGAATCGGCCGGGCGCATTCTTTGATTGTTTCCCATCGAGGCAGGCCCTTTCATGAGCGTCGCCGAGACGGCGACAGTGCCAGACACCGACGAGACAGGCAAACAAGCGCCCCAACTAGGCAGTGCGCATTCTTTAGGTGCTTCCCACGATGCCACCCCCTTCATCAGCAGCCGCCTACTTGGCGACGCGGCGCAACACCAGCTGGGACGCGATGACAAAGAAGCTCACGAAGCTTGCCCCCCTTCGTTAGACGCGGGGATTAGTGCAAAGGCCATTCTCCCGACCCGGGCAAGCTGACCGTCGGAGGGCAAGAAACAGGTCACCGACTTTCGTAGAAGGAGTGTCAACCCCCTGTTTCCGGATTGCCTCGTCCTTGCTTCGAAGGTGCAACATTGGAGGCGGAGTTCAGCGAACAAGACGGCCCGTCTGATTGGCCGCATCAAGGTCATCTGATTCCCTAGTCGGGTCAACTAGGGAAGACCGATGTTTTATAAGGGGACACCTTGCGTGCAGTGGCGTGTCCTGACCTGTTCTGATATGTGCTCAGACATGTAGTGAGCTGAGACTTTCAAAGTGCTCCCCCATGGAGTGGGCTTCGATATTTGGAGCCACTGTAAATATGTAAAATAAACCATTTTTTCTCTCGCTCTCACTCCCGGACGTACTCATCCCTTTGGCTGAAGGCTCACCGGCCTAAACGCTACCCGAGTCTCAACAACCCGTTCCTAACAGTGCTCAATTTTGGCTGAAGCGAGTGGTTTTTCCCAAATTAAAGCGCCTTTTCTCACATAAAAGCCAATAGAAAAAGCCAGGATCTAAAAAAAAACCTTCATAGGTCATTCCGCTCTGTGAAGGTGGTTGACCTGCGATGCTGCAATGGTGCTTGGTAGAGCTATTATTCCCTATTTAGTGTACGTCTCCCGTTGTCTCGATTTCCTCTTTGTCGCCATCCTCGTCATATTCTTCGGGGATCATGTCCAACTTTGTGCGATCTGTGCGCACTTGGTAATGTTGGTACAACGGCGTGTCGGTCAGAAAGTGGAGCCATGGCTTCAAGCGTGACTGCTTCACCAATCCCCTCCTGTACCTTGGCTTTGACAGGAGGCGACGTGATATGGGGATCCATATAGAGGCATGGTCGGCAATGTGACGTGGTAAATTCTGGACGGTTGTAGGGAGCTCAGTGGTTACGCTGACCACTCGCCCTTTGATGCCGAATTGTCTGCTGTCGTGTGTGAGCCGCCGTATACACATACACGAAAGGTGTTGCCCGACTACGCATTCCGCTAAGCATTCAACTTTGGCAAATTCGGAGGCACGGGAGGGGGGATGTACGTAACCGTTTATAGTGCTGTATCGAGACGCGCTACCCATTATCAGCGCCTCCTTACACGTGCCGCCGACTCGAATATCGCCGACGCTCTCGCCGGGAAAGTACCGCGTCAGCACGTCACCGCCTTCTGATGTAGCTCTTCCGACCGTCTGCCGTTGATTTCTGGGAGATCGTTATCGAACCACGGGTGATCACACACTCGGCAGCTTGATGTCAAGTTGCGATCGAGAAAGTCTATTTGGAACCTTGCGTAGGCGCCGTCGAATCCCAGCAAAGTCCACTCGTGGCGTTGACGTCTCTTTGCGGAATTCTCGGCGTCGCGACATGCGTCGTTGGCTCTTGATCGCCGCTTACGTACTTATCACATCGCGGGCACGTTGTTCTTCTCGGCCCACCGGATAGGCACGACGTCGATGGTCTCTGTCCCGCCATTGCTCTCGCTGTCGCTCCTCGTAGATACGCTGCTCTTCAGCCGTACGGATCACGCGTGGCCTCGATCCAGTTAAGCAATGCCTCATAGCGATATGAGCGCGTGGAATAATGAATGGGAAGGGAACTAGCTGTGGAAGAAGACGACGACGAACGCGCGAGCAGTGGCACGAGCGCGTTCGCGCGGTTACGCCGAGGGGCGCCAACGAGCCAACTGTGTAAGAACACGACGACGCTCGAGCCATTGCTGTTAATGGCAGTTCTTGCGCACGCACGCCATGGGCTAGCCATAGAAAGCTTCGCTTATAAAACAGGTAACAGGTTGATTAAAAATACCGACGCCGAACAGTCGTCAAAATATTATCTGTGGCCACTTTGATCTCGAAACAATACAGACACACCGTAGGGCATACCACATCACGGATAAAATTTTCTTTGACTCCGCTAGGGGGTCGTGGAGTACTGACGTGCCTCACATGGGCTCCTGCGTCTTGCGCTCATTTCTACGGAATAGACCGTTCACCCCTTTCATTTCGCACCGAGAGAATCGGCAAGCTACAAGGAATCAGCGAATACCACCCACTTGAAAAGTGGGAGCGTTTTTCGTCAAAATTTTGATCTTCAACTTCACCGACCATCTCCCGTTTTGCTAAGCCTAACGCCGCGCGAGATCACACCGGCCTGCGGGGGACAACTGCAGTCGCACGTGCAACAGCCACACGGTGCGCGGGAGAGGAGACCTACAGCGGTCGCGGCTGTTGGCGCAACACTGCAATAGGCGCCGTACGTGCACTGCGCGCCGGAGAAGAGGCTCGGTGCCCGTAGGCGCTGCGGCTGATAGCCAATACTTGAGATAAGCCAAGAAACACCCGCGACGGTCGCGACGTCAAGCGAACACGAAGCAACGAGCACAATGCAAACAGAGTCAGCATAATTAGCCAAAGTCACGCGATCTTGGACCTATGACAAGAACAGCGGCAGAACTATAGACCTGAACGACCAATGACTGACATGGGAAAGGAAAGACAACAAGGAAAGCACGCGAATCAAAGCCCCCGCAGTCACCCAGTCCACACAACAGCCAGCCACGCCGCCACTGCCGCGCAAATCTAGATTGCCGCCCCTACCTTTGAACGACATCAAGATCGTCTACCGCCCACAAGCTGGCCTTGAACTCGCCAAATGGTCACTTGTCGCAGTCACTCACGCAGTTGGAAGGGCCAGCGGTATAATGCAAAAAGAATTCCACGACAACGTCCGCGTACAAATGCAAAAAGAAGAAAACCTAATTATTGCAAGTACAGCCAACAATACCTACGCTCAAGACTTAGCCGGAATCACCAACATACAGCTTGGAGGCAGCATTTACAACCTGAAAGCCAACTCGCGTCTACCCGAAGATCTTAGCAAAAGCGTTATCTGCAGCATGACGCCTGGGACCTGCAGTGGGAAGCCAATGGATGGAATCCGAGTGCCAGCGCGCTATACAGTCCTCAACGCCCGCATGATTGGATAATCTACGGCGGCGGTCATCTATTTTGAGGGCCTACACGTTCCCTACAGCATCATTTATCAGAGAGGCGACTACCGATGCAAGCCCTACCGCAAGTCAGTTCAATATTGCCGAACCTGTGGCAACCTCGGACATCCCCAAGACGTTTGCCCAAAACCACCCTCAAATTTCTGTTACAAATGTGGCAAAACAAACCAAGCGCCAAAGCATGACTGCCAACCCACGTGCGCGATTTGCGGAGAAGGACACGAAGCAGCCGGGAAAGATTGCAAAAAAAGAAAGCTCAAGCCTAACCCACCGCCTTACCAAGTCAAACAGCAATGGCCAAAACAGGATCCAAGAACGAGACAGTCGATGGAGCTCCAACCCCGACGACTTCCCTGAACTAGGCGCGGCCAATGGATACGCCTCCAACTCAAGTAACACCATCAGTAGCACCGCAAGATGTAGCAGACCCATGTAAACATCGCGATCGCGTTCTCGAAAACGCGTGAATTACGCCGAAGCAGTCGGCAGCTCCGGCAGCGCCAGCGTCGAATCGGCAGAAGCGGTAGCCGTAAGAGCCCTCGACAGCAAACTGCAAAATCAACAAAGCCTCATAGACAGACTACTCCAAAGATGCAAAGAATACGAGCATGGAAGCAAGCAGCCATCTACAACGCTAAACACGGAGGCAGTTGATACCGGGATCGAAGCTAGAGTTCAGAAGGACTTCCTGGCTTTTGAGGATGTCTTTACAAAGAACATCCTCGCCATGACCGAAAACATCACTAAGACTATCGTCGAGAAGATTGCAACCATTACCACGCAAATCGCCTCCCTCGCAAATGAAGTAACCACTCTCACAAGCCAGGTCAAGTCAACAGAGCCCAGGTCAACAAATTCATAGCGCACGCGAAGAAGAATTACGTCACCAAGTACTACCTCGACAGCCTTCTCAATGCCACCTAGAAGCCAGGAAGAATGCTCGCACGAA
>NC_051158.1:100272195-100406526 GCF_013339745.2 Dermacentor silvarum | reverse complement strand
TTTTTTATTCATTTTAAGGGGTTGTCTTTTGATCTCCGTAAAAAGTTCATCGGGCTCCTCCTAGCGTATCGCTGCCACTCGACGCTTCTCTGCTGCGCGTTTACGACTCGGCACGCGATCGTGCTTTAGGCAATCTTCGAGGCGTCGTTGAGAGCATCTGATAGGGTTGATAACATCGATGAACAATTAATCGTATCCCGCAAAACGATTAATCTTCATCGATGTCCACCTTTCATTTAATCGACTTAATCGATGAGGCCTCTTCGTTTAATCGTTTTCGAGAGTTCGACAGGAGTGGCACGAGAATTTTGAAATTGTACTGGAATGGCGGGCCCACGTGCAGTGTCTGTGCGGCTGGGGTAGAGCGACTATCGACTGTCTTTCCGAGTCCAGAGTGATGCCAAGCTGTGCGCTTCGCCTCTCTTCCCCCTAACCGCACACGCCACCACGCCGCACGAAGCTAGAGGCTTGAAATGCCCTCGCAATGCAAGGCACACTATGACAACCCAGTCGTTGATCGTAGCGCCACTCCCAGTCCCCTAAAAATGTTTCACAGCATGCGCGCCGTCTAAGACCATGAATATGACATAGCGATAGTGTTGTATATTCTCGCATGCTGGTTGTGTGCCATTCAAAGTAGGTGGTTTCACCCAAACACGCCAGCCAATTGACATTCCTTTGCTCTGTAGAAAAGATTACGTGGTTTAAAATACTAAACCACTGACTTTCTTTTCCCCTGTGTACATTGCAATTTCTTGCATATTTCAGTTGAACTTCACCTTTCACTTTTGCCATTTTTATTAATTATTCTTTAACTGTACTCTACTGGGATTCACTAGTGTAATGTACCTTAATAAAGCGAAGCTTTATATGTCTATAGACGGATACAACTTAAGCCTGCAGTGAAGCGCGGCCAGTCACTGTTCCTCCACGAGGCTGCAAATAGTTCGTACTTCAATGTTTCCCTGTTACCTAAATAACGCGGTAACCACAAAAATAAAATCATAAACGCGTAATTTTATACGTTTTCATTCAACTATTATGGTAGAAAGTACAAGTACAATTACAGTTGTATCAAGTATGACGCCATTTTGAAAACGTGGCATGACGATTTTGTTTGCTTCTGTGATTACCTGGCAGAGTAATGGCACGTACACACTAGCTGCAAAGCGCGGGCGGCGCGCCGCCGGCGGCAAAACGCAGCAGCGGCAATCACGCCCCCTTCTCGAACTATCCGTCAGCTCGGTCCGGGAGCTGATGCGTGCCGATGATAGTGCGAAACGAGTTTCCTGCTAACAGCGGACGCGAGTACAAAACGAGCGGTCGGGCCGGTCCGCATGTCACCAGTTTCCCGCGCGCACGTCACCGAAGCGGGCCGCTCTCATTGGTCTCCTTCATCCGCGGCACGCGGCAAACCGCAAAAAATCGGTCCAGGAGCGATCCCTGCCGCGGCAAGAAAAACCTGTTTCGCGGCTGCTTTCGCGGCGTGCGTCTTGCCGCCGGCGGCGCGCCGCGCGCGTTTTGCCGCTAATGTGTACGTGGCATAACACAACCCCGCGCGGTCCGTTGCCTTTTTTGCCAACTGCTGTTTTTAAAGTTGTCCCCTACTATAGGAGAAATCGTATGTGGCTAGGCGAAATCGCCTGTGTACACAAAACTATAATCATCAGCATTCGCTCCAGCGTCGTCGTCTTCTTCCGCAGCTGGCTCGTTGGCGCCCCTCGGGTTGCGCTCGTGCTCGTGCTCGGCATGCACTCGTGCCACTGCTCCCGCGTTGGTCGTCGTCGTCTGCTTTCATGCTGCGTAGCCGCTACCCATTCCAACGCAGAATTTCACTTCTCTTCAGTCGTCGTAATGGGGAGGCCGCGCTTACCGCGCTATGAGCCATTGCTTGAGGGGGCATGAGCCATTGTCTTACGTGACGGACAGATTTAATTTTTAAAGCGAAGCTTTGTACCTCTACCAGCCAAGGCTTCTGTCGTGTCCGTCGTTGTAATCAAAAAACGATCCCGACGAACCGCTAAAAATTGCAGGTATAGCAGTATAGCTTACTTGAATTCAGGCATTCAGCGTACAACTAAGCACTTGTTTTCGCAAGAAAAACCACAAAAACAAGCTTCAAAGTGATGAGCCAACATGATGGATGATAAGGGCTGCGGGCAAACAACGGAAACAGGCTCGGCGCGGTCCGTAAGATTAGATTGCAGCTATTGCAAAGCTTATGCAGCTGCTTGAAAGAGGGTTGACGTCATTCGAAACCCTTCCAGCCTAGTAACTGCTTCGCTTCATTTTCTAGACTACCCCACAATGGGGTAGTCTAGTAGTGTATATCACACCGATCATAAAGCAGTAGTGAACATTGTTGTGAAGTAAATAATAATAAAGGCCGTGGTTAAAGTTACGTTGTAGTGTGTGAAATATCAAGTGCGCCGCAGTCACCGTGAGGGTGGCGTAAAAAGCTTCGCTTTCCAACCACCTTCACCGGGTGGATTGGCGGGCAATTTTTTTTGAAGCAATTTGATTTAGAAAACTCGCAAGCGGCAGTGGCATCGAACGCGAACGACAACGGCGAACTGCGGGAACACCGTCAGTCACGTTCTCTCCGTCGCAGCCAAACGTGTGTGAACCTCATAATTGAGAAATACTTAAACGAACCCTAGCGATTATCCGAGTGATTAATACCGGGGCAGCACGTTTCAGCTTCGCTGCCTAACCATCTTCACGGAGTGGTAGGGCCGACGAATTTTTTTCATTCTGGACTAAGTGCCATTTTATAACATATATTGTTCATCTTGTCAAAAGCTAATAGTGCCAACTATAGTTAGTCTTTCACAAGGTAAAGATTACCTTTATCAAACGTTTATCACTTGTGTTTCAAACTTGGTTCCACCTCTCAAATATTAAAATAGTGCCCTAGAAAAGTAGAGAACTGCGTTTCAGCCTTCTTAAAAGTGCTCGGTAAAATTTCGATTAATCGAATAATCGATGAAAAACCATGCATAGAAAGCGATTAATCGATTAAAATCTAAAACAATGAACGATTAATCGTTAATCGAATAAAATAACTAATCGACCATCCCTAGCATCTGTGTTCACTGCACTTAGTACACATTTTGTCCCCATTATGTTTGTTTGGGAGCTCGCGTCTGCGGTCGGTGTATAACGGCCTTCCTTGATCCGGGCGGCATCGGTTTGTATTGTCTAAGTGACCAGTTCCATTGTCTGTAGCGTGGGCCCATCCTGCACGATGAAGCCAGAATCCAAGATTCCCATACGAACATCCTCCTTCAAATCAAATCAAGTTACACTTATCTTCAGCATTAATACATAAACACATACATATGGCAGGTAAGCAGACAAAAAGCCGTGACGACTCGACGGGATCAGTACCCCTCTTACGCAAGTTTGCAGCTTTCTCTTGACTTATGATAGGTGAAATAAACATTCACGCAGAAACTCCTGCGGAAGTGGTCTAAGCATGCGCAAGCATTGGCCCACTTGCTCACAATCACGCAGCCCGGTGTCATTATCAGTGTTATGACACCTAATCTGGCCAGTACAAAAGCGGCGCTGCGGGAGCACAGATTGGTCGGACGGACGCAATGACAGTTTTCTCGTTGGCTAATCGCAGAAATGCTTGCGCAGTTGAAAATGAGGTGTCACACTTGCACAGTGAAAGAGCGCGTTTCGTGAATTACATAAGCAACATGTACGGAAAGAACAAGAATGGCAAAGGAAAATATAACAGTTGGAAGCTAATGATACGCAATGCATCTAGCGAGAAGAACAAGCAGGCTAGCAAAGTTTAAGCATCGTAGTGTACGCCTTTCATGGCCAGTTTCTCTATGAAAAAGAAAACTAAGCAAGTGGTCGCACGCAGGACGATGCTAATAAGGTCTGAATGTGTTTAAATTAGTTGGCAATGTGTCTCTGATCATTTGGAAACCATAATATTTGTGTTCGCGTGGTATGAACCAGTGATTATTCTTACGTTTATTATGAAAACATGAGTTAGAGCCACAAGTTTCTTCAGCCATAAAAAATCGTCTGCTCTATTTTTACAATATGGGTTATCAATGCAAAGTGGTATAGGTCTGCTACAGGTAACACATTGAGCTGATCAAAGGTAGGCATTTTATTTGCATCACAGGGAGCATTGGTAGCTAAGCGAATAACCATCTCTTGTAAGATTCCCTTCCGACAGAGGACGAATAGGCCAACATCGCGGTATTCAGATAAAGACGTTTTCACTAGAGCGAGAATATAGGCTAATTGCCTACTCATGATGATCTAATACCAACGCGTGAAACGAAGTACGAACATATGAGATAGCTGTGTATGTCTGTTCTATGTTCGTCCCTTGCTTTACGCACTGTTATTAGATAATCCGTATGTTTTGAACCATTCACATAAGCATTTGCAACGTGGCGGTAATAGTAGAAAAAAAAACAGTATGTTCCATCAAGTGATGCAACAAAAGTGTGTCGCTCCCCTTTAGGAGGCAGTCAGACAGGGCCTCGCATCAGTGAGGAAATACCGCTATTTGTTAATGCGTGGAGGAAATAGTGGGTGGGCTACCATTGCAACACGGTAGACGCGATAAGTAGGTAAACGAGGCTGAGGGTTGTACAAGTCATGATATGTGAAAACTACCACCCATTGGCCGTGGCATACAACCGGATGCCACGAGACTGATGATTGGGGATAACTCGGATGACTCAAATAACTAGGAAGTTTTCGGGACTTATTATCCAAGCACATAATGTCGCTATTGTTTTACACTGTAGGAATATGTCATTCCTGGCATGTGGGTTCACACAGAAATTGATGACAGCATATCGTATACAAATTGAGGTTGAAAAATTGGACTGGACCGGAAAATTGAGGTTGAAAAATTGGACTGGACTGGAAACTGGACCGCTGCAGAAGTTCAACCCCGAGAGAAAGTAAAAGAAAATATCACTGACAATCATTTGCTGGAGCCCGATATAATGTTCTCCGTGAACAAGCTTACATTCGTGTATTGTTACACTTTGCACAGCGGAACTTATACAAACTTTTCTCCGAAACTCGAGAGGAAACTGCTACACAATGGTTGTTATGCCGAACTACTTAGTAGGACAGAAAACACAGCGGAGATACTTTAAAACTGCAGAGGTTTGACACTAATGCCGGCTGACTGTAGCAAATTGATGGCATTACCGTATATGCATGCGCTCAAGAAGTAAAATTCTGCGGAGAAAGCACCGCTCTACGATCTCAATTCAAGCGCAGGTTTTGTAAATGAAACAAGACTGCGAACTTATGGGCTTGAAGCGCACATATGAAATCATCGTAAGAATAAAACATGTTAAAAAACACGACATGAAGGTAACCGAGATTCAGAAACACTCGGGCTGTGCCCAGCGATGAAAGAGTTGTCCTTTCAAACCTACTGGCGGCATGGTGGACAGACTTGCGGAAGGTCAGAAACAAGATGCCATTGAAGAAATATTGCTAGAAAAGGACACGTATCATTAGGGAAAATGACGGAACTTGCCTCGGTCCTCAATGAAACCAGTGATATCGGCAGGAACATTCGCGTAGGTATCGCGGACTTAAAAATACTTGCAGTATAGAATACTGTGTCACTGTGAAATGAAAAAACAAAAACAAAAAGTGAATTGGAACAAATTAGCTGTTCGTCTGAAGAGTAGAACGACTCAAAACGTTTTTTCAATGCTTGAAATTACGTGACCAATGATTGAAAATTAAGAAAGCACGAGAAAAAATTCCCAGTGATTGAATAATGAAGTGTTAAAGAATTGGTTTTTTGGGATTTCCGATACAAGTATAATATTCTTTAGTGCAATATTGTTTGAGGGTTGTTCGAAGGTTGTCGGAAATAAGAACACATTTTACCACTGCTTAAAATGAGCAAAAAACACAGTAGAGCCACAACACTGCATTCAACATTAGCATGCACCTTCTGTTAAGAAAACTTTGCAAAATGTTGGTCGTCGGTTGTTTTTATGTACTGCTCAGAAGAGAAAGGATGTGTCAATTCATAATTAAGCATTCTAAAACTTATCTCATGTGTCTTCGCTGCTGATACTGAGAGCCTTTATTTCAGAATAATTCGGTGTATCTACATTTTGCCACGTAACTAAGGCTGGCGACACGGCATCAGTCTGCTGCACTCTAACAAATTTGAACGAAAAAATTCAGGAGTCTTATGTGCCAAATCAACAATCTGCTTATAAGGCAAGCTATCGTGGCAGACTCGGGATGAATTTAGACCACATGTGGTACTTTAACGTGCACCTAAATCTAAGTACACGAGCTTGTTGGCACTTCGCCCACATTGAAATGCGGCCATCGCAGCCGGGATGGAATCCGTGACTTCGAGCTCGGCAGTGCCGCACCATAGCCACTGGGATACCGCTACGGGTACAAAATTTAGAAACAGCTGAAGTGGATTGTTGGTCATGTAGAACATTTCTTGCCCATCTGTACCTTTAAATGGGACTGGGCGCGACATTTTGTCACATAAACATTCAAACTTTGATATATGTCCCTGAAACAACGAGACCGCTAGTCCTGTCGTCGCAAAATTGAATCCCATATTATGCTACTTCGGTCACCTTTTTTCCTTTGTCTAGACTGAAATTGGATCAAATATTTGTTATGCAAAAGCAAGAAGCCATAATTGAAGGTAGCTTGCATTACAATGAATATTTGGGTGGAGTACATAGGCTCACGTTTTGAAACCGCAATGCCTCGTGCTCCCTTATTAGCTTGAAGGGAAAGCTAGTTGTCAATACGAGGTTGAAATTAAAGGAGGAAGCATAAGCTCATGCAAAGTGTACAAATTTATATTTCTCAGATATTTGACAAAATCCTAACTTCAAGACCAATATATCACATCTAACGCTGAGCAAAACAGGGCCGCCAGGGCAAGTCAATCATGTTATCTTGTGTTCACGTCAATCCGTACTGACCTTTCGGTCTGGAGTAGGCCATAACTCATGTCACTTTTTTATTGAGCGAAGCTTTTTGTGTGTGTGTGCGAGAAAGCATTTACGCTACAAGAGCACAGCGTTACATCGAAGTACACAACTCCAACAATGAACCTACCCATCACATTTCAGGTCAATGTATCCTGCGGCAATCGCACTTACAGTAATATTGCCGCCGCAGAGGTACAGCAACAATCACTCACACAACGTTACACCGATTGCAGAAAAAAAGCGCAGCGGTAATACAGCTCCTTAATTGCAAAGACACCGTGATGTGTCTGCAAGCTAAAAAAACGTGAGAATATGGTTACTTGTATGCCCTGCAGGTATACAGTTTGCTAGAAACATTGTCAGAATAAATTGCCTTCATGGATCTAATAATTATATTGTTACGTAAAACGGCACAAGGCGGGACTATTTACACTGTATTTACAGTATGAGAGAGACACAGTAGCCAAGATGGTGGACAGCCATCAGCACCAGAGAGAACCGTCTTCTTCGTCGTCTGCCCCAGGATGAATGTCTCTCGCGTAGCATTACCCCCGGCGGTGCAAGCGCCGTCTCGGCGCACTTCACACATTGTCGTTAGGAGGAAGGCGGTAGGCTTTCAGACTACTAACGTGAACTATGTCACTAGGAGCGATCGCTGGCGGTAAAGTCGGAGAGACGGGAACAATCTCGTAGGTGACGTCCGTGACCTGGCGGACGATTCGGTAAGGACCCGTGTATCGAGATAGCAACTTTTCGGATAAGCCAACACGGCGGAATGGACACCACAGGAGACCTAAGGCACTGGGTGAGAAGCGAACGTCGTGATGCCGGCTGTCATAAAGACGCTTCTGGGTCGCTTGCGAGGCCAACAGCCTAGAGCGGGCGATCTGACGAGCGTGATCGGCACGAGCGATGGCATCACGTGCATATTCGCTAGGTGGCGCGGCAGCAGCCGGTAGTAGGGTGTCCATTGGTAACGTCGGTTCACGGCCAAAGAGCATATAAAAGGGTGAATAACCGGCGGTACCGTGACGCGAGGGATTGTACGCGAAAGTCACGTAAGGTAACGCCAGGTCCCAGTCACGGTGGTCAGATGAAACATACATTCAGAGCATGTCCGTGAGGGTGCGATTTAGTCGCTCGGTGAGGCCATTTGTTTGGGGATGGTAGGCAGTGGTCAAGTTGTGCTGCGTTGAGGAGGAGCGCAAGAGATCGTCGATTACTCGTGATAAAAATGCGCGGCCTCGATCTGTGAGAAATTGGCTAGGGGCGCCATGGTGCAGAATAACATCGTGGAGCAAGAAATCGGCAACGTCAGTAGCAGTGCTGGTGGGGAGCGCTCCAGTGATTACATACCTGGTCGTATAATCGATAGCAACGGCGACCCACTTGTTGCCGGATCGTGACTCAGGAAAAGGACCGAGAAGGTCCAAACCAACACGGAAGAATGGTTCGGTCGGGATGGAGAGCGGTTGAAGCTGTCCAGCCGAGGGTGCGGCAGGACGTTTCCGACGTTGGCATTTGTCGCAGGAGGTCACGTAACGTCGAACAGACCGGGCGAGACCGCGCCAAAAGAAGCGGCGCCGGACACGGTCGTACGTGCGGGACACACCAAGGTGACCAGCAGTTGGTTCGTCGTGAAGCTCACGCAGTACCGTTGAACGCAGCTGTTTAGGCACAACGAGAAGCAGCTCAGGGCCATCTGATTGGACGTTACGAGGGTAAAGTGTGCCATTCACGAGGGCGAACATGCGCAGAGAGGCGTCATTAGGTGCGGATTCCAGCCGATCAATGAGCGATCTCAAAGAAGCATCATGGCGTTGTTCGTCACCAATCTGGAGCAATTGGGACATAGATATAACGCAGGGGTTAGGCTGGATGTCCGGTCCCTCTGGTTGGTCAACAGGGTAGCGGGACAAGCAGTCCGCGTCCAAATGGAGGCGGCCAGATTTGTAGGTAACTGAGTAAGAGTACTCCTGAAGGCGCAGCGCCCAACGACCAAGTCGTCCAGTAGGGTCCTTCAGTGAAGAAAGCCAACAGAGAGCGTGATGATCGGTGACAACACGGAAAGGGCGGCCATACAAGTAAGGAAGGAATTTCGAAACCGCCCAGACAAGGGCAAGACATTCCCGTTCCGTAATAGAGTAATTGCGTTCAGATTTCGATACGACACGACTTGCGTACGCAATAACACGGTCAACGCCTTGTTGGTTTTGGGCTAAAACTGCACCGATGCCGTGACCACTAGCATCTGTGCGCACTTCCGTGGGAGCAGCTGGGTCAAAATGCCCAAGAATAGGTGGAGTCGTTAGGGCGGCGATGAGCTCAGAGAAGGCGTCAGCTTGTAGAGGACACCAACAAAACGGGACGTCTTTGAGAAGGTCAGTGAGTGGACGTGCGAGCGCCGCAAAGTTTTTCACAAAACGGCGAAAGTAGGAACAAAGCCCCACGAAACTACGAACGTCATGGACAGACCGTGGAACGGGGAAGTTCGTGACAGCGCGTATTTTTGCTGGGTCCGGTCGGACACCGGAAGCGTCAACGAGGTGGCCCAGGACAGTAATTTGACGAAGGGCGAAGTGGCACTTCGAGGAATTTAGCTGGAGGCCAGCTCGTCGGAAGATTGCTAGAATGGTCGAAAGCCGCTCAAGGTGTGTTGCGAAAGTGGGGGAGAAAATTATAACGTCGTCCAGATAACATAAACACGTCGACCATTTAAATCCTTGAAGCAGTGTGTCCATCATTCTCTCAAACGTGACTGGTGCGTTGCAGAGACCGAAAGGCATGACCTTGAATTGGTAAAGGCCGTAAGGGGTCACGAAGGCGGTCTTCTCGCGATCCAGGTCGTCTACAGCGATTAGCCAGTAGCCAGATCGAAGGTACAGGGATGAAAAGAAGGTGGCACCATGGAGGCAGTCGAGGCCCTCGTCAATACGTGGAAGAAGGTACACGTCCTTCTTGGTGATTTTGTTGAGGTGCCGATAATCAATGCAGAAACGCCAGGAACCGTCTTTCTTCTTTACTAATACGACGGGAGAGGCCCAAGGACTAGATGATGGCTCGATGATGTCCTTCGCAAGCATTTTAGCCACTTCTTTTTGAATCACTGCGCGCTCTGATGCGGACACACGGTAAGGTCGACGGCGAATGGGCAAAGAGTCGCCAGTGTTGATTCGGTGGGCGACAATCGTCGTCTGCCCCAGGGGTCGATCACGAATGTCGAAAATGTCGTTGTATGAGGCCAAAACCCGGCAAAGAGCGCCAGCCTGGTCAGGCGAAAGGTCTGATCCAATCATGTTGCGAAAAATGCTGTCGTCGGAACTTGGTGACGGGGAAACTGCAACTTCCGCAGGTGCAGTTATGGCGACAACCTCGACGTCATAATCTGTTATCGCGGTGAGGTGGGCAAGCGACATCTTGTGGGGCAACACTTGGGGGGTCAGACCAAAGTTTAGTAGCGGGAGGAACACACAGTTATCAACTAATGTGGCGATGGTATGTGGCACAGTAACATTGCGCGTCAGGCGGACGTGTGTAATCGGAGAGACGATATAGTCGCCGTCAGGAACGGGAGGGGTCGATGACAAACATACGTACGTGACGGCTCGCGGTGGTAGGCGAACAAAATCGGTGGGGCTTAAGCGGCTGACGGGCGTACCGCAGGCATCTGATACAAGAGGAAGATCTAGGCAGAGCGTTTCAGAACAATCAATTAAGGCCGAGTGTGCCGAAAGTAAGTCAAGGCCAAGGATAAGGTCATTGGGGCAGTGAGCAAGGACGGCAAAAAGGACAACAGTGTGACGACCGGCAATGCTAACACGGGCGGTGCACATTCCGATCACTTGAACAGCACCACCATCGGCAACACGTATTGTCTGTGTCGTAGACGGCGTCATAATCTTCTGCAGGCGGCGGCGTAAAGGGGCGCTCATAATAGACAAGTGTGCGCCATTGTCGATGAGGGCGGTCACAGGAACATTGTCGACTTTGACTTCAAGAAGGCTATGGTGAGTGGGGAGCGTCAGTAGAGGATTTGCCGGGGACGATGGCATTGCAGCTTCACCTCCATAAGCTGCACTATCTAGTTTTCCTGCGACGATCGTCCAGAGAAGGACGGCGAGGAAAAACGGCGAGGCTGCGGAGAGCGGGATTGGCGGCGTTGCGGCGACGGGGAGCGGGAGAAGCGGCGAACAGGAGCAGCGGCGTCAGATGGAAGAGGCTCGTGGGAGGACGACGAGTGGTAAGTAGAGGAACCAGCGGCTGGGCGTCTGAAAGGAGTAGGGTACATGGAGGTCTGGCGAGATACGTAGGTCCAACGGCGACGGCAATAACGAGCAATGTGCCCGGCCTGATGGCAGGAGAAGCAGATGGGCTGATCGTCGGGCGTTCTCCATTCCGCAGGATTGCGGAAGGAGCCGGGAGAGGTGTAGGAGCGTCGAGCGGGTCCAGAGGAATAAGGCCGAGCGTCAGGACGAGTCAGTGGGCACGCTGATGGAAGGCCAAGATTAGCAAACTCCTACCTGACGACAGCTTGAATGAGGGACACCGATGGCTGCGATGGGTCACTGGCGTGGGTTGTAAACACGGGGTTGAATAGGTGCAGGACAGGCGGCTTCAATCTCGCGACGAACAATGCGAGTAACCTGGTCACAGGTGGGCGGCAGGCGAACGGCATCACACGATGAAGTTGCAGCCGTATTGGGCAGCCGGGTGAATTTTTGGGTAATGCGGCGGCTCTTCGCCTGTTCAAACCGCCGGCACTCTTTGATGATTGTGTCGACGGTATCAACGTTGGTATAGACAAGCAGGTTAAAAGCATCGTCGGCGATGCCTTTGAGCACATGAGAAACCCTCTCGGACTCTGACATGTGCTCGTCAACCTGACGGCAAAGAGTGATAACGTCCTGAATGTACGAGACGTATGACTCGGAGGATGTTTGTGCACGAGTTGCAAGTTCATTCCGCGCAGCAAGCTGCCGACCAGTGCTGTCACCGAAAAGGTCGCGGATCTTCTCTTTGAAAGAGTCCCAGCATAAGGGTCGGGTCCCACCTGTAGCCGGCGCTGATCCGTTCTTAAAGGTTGAGCCATTTGTCGACGTCAACCCCATCCTGGCCAGAAAATACGCCAGGATCACTAGCAGGAGGCAGAACGATGTAGGTCGGAGCGACGGGAGGGGCAGGGGGGTGAAGACGATGTGCCTGCACCGACTGACATGGTCGCAAGCGTGATGAGGCGGCCGTTGCGAAGCTCCGTGATCGAAACAGCGAACTACCCAGCACTTCCACCAAAAAGATGTTACGTAAAACGGCACAAGGCGGGACTATTTACACTGTATTTACGGTATGAGAGAGACACATTAGCCAAGATGGTGGACAGCCACCAGCACCAGAGAGAACCGTCTTCTTCGTCGTCTGCCCCTGGATGAATGTCTCTCGCGTAGCAATATCATTAACACCCAATAACCTCGGAAAATCAAAACTGAGTTTTTGCGCCCGACGATAAAGTGCCAGTAGTGTTGTACACGTTCCTCTAAAACAGGAACGAAAGTTTGTTCCTCGTTACATCCCAATATTGAAATGAGTTCCTGTTACAAGCGTTCCAGTTACACTTGGAACATTGGAACGTGTCGTTACATTAACGTTACATTTTATGATTCTTTAATTAAAATATAGTGTCAAATTATCTGGAAATAAAAAGAATCCAAAGAAACGCTCCTATAAGAATCTTTTCAGGAAGCACCGGACATACTCTAGACATGTCTAACTGTAACTTTGGTGCTCGTCTATTACAAGTTCAACGCATATGCCACATTCCACTTCGGTCTTCAAGTGCGCAGTCAGGATACTGCGCTTCAGATGCGCAAATAGAAAGTTACTCACATGCACCAATACACTTAATTTTCTTGCACAAGGAACCACATTGAAAGAAACAATACATAGGCGTTTAATGAATGCTAGTTAAATATTGCAGTAGGAGTGGCAAAAAGAAATGTCCAGAATACATATTCGCAACTTACTTAAAACCCTTGTTTGAACTCGACAAGAGTTGCATCTCGATGTTGGTGCCTGACAGTCGAACCCGTTTTTCAAGCCAAGCTTGTGTTGCCTCACAAATGTTGGCGGTGGTGGTGGTAGTGTCACGCTAAAACCCTATCGAAAACGTGCCGAAAACTCGCGTCTCGTTCTCTTGGTATATACCAAAATTCGCATGGAAAGATACGAATGTATGACTAACATGACTGATAGGTCACGACATCAATAACAACACATGCTTGTCAGTTCCGTCACGATTAACGATAATAAAATCACGTGTGGCGCATACGAGCATAGGGTATGCGAGGTATGAGCCAAGGACAAGAAAGGATGGAAGGAAGGAAAGAAAAGAAGAAAGAAAGAAAGAGATAGAGAGAAAGGAACAAATATGGAAAGAAAGAAAACACGTGGGGCTCATGGCAGGGCCGCACATTTCAGCTCTGCTCCCAGAGCTGAAATGTGCTCCCAGAGCTCCCAGGTGCGGGGAAAGCGCGCGTGCGCGAGATCACGTGACGCGCTGTACCAATCAGGGTCGATTGGTGTGTCACGGGGAGGGAAAGGAAAGAAAACGGGCTTGGCGCACGCTCCGCCGGGCTTCCCTCGCCTCAGATCAGTTTCGGAGTCCGGATGGGAGAGCCGCGCGTGGTGTGCTCCGCCGAGGAGCAGGCTGCGTTTGAGCGCCTGCGCCGCAAACTGGCCCGGGAAAGGGCTCGTCGTCAACGCGCTGAATTGAACGAGAGGGCTTCCGAAGCCTAGGCGAAACGTCAGCGAAGAGCCGCAGACCCCGAGTTGAGGAAGCGCGATATTGAGGCCTAACGTCAGCGAAGAGCCGCCGACTCTGACTTTAGGGCAAACAAAGCAGAACGTCTGCGACAGCGTGGTCTTGCCACAAGCTTCGCTTACCCCAATTTCATCGACAGGGGAAGGGCTGGTGTTTTTTCCGTCAGCACTTCATTGGCAATGTTGAAGAGCCGTTCCACCGAAGCTCTTGAGGGTACTATCGTGTTGTACTTGAGGAAAGGTTGGTTCAATCCCTCGAAGCTCTGTTTCTGCGACAGCGGGTAGCCAAATGCTACTAGCAAGTACCGTGACAGCTCATCCTGTGCCTCGGCTGGAAGGGTTTTGTGCCCGTGAGAACTGGAAACTTTCCATCCGCCGCGAAGTACCTCGAGTGGCGCTGCGATCCTGACGTCATGGTTCTTTTGCGGCAGGCCGGTATGAAGGAAAGAAACTACAGGAGCGAGAGTCTCGTGACAATCTTGAAGTCTAGTAATAAAAAATACGATGGAGACCTCGCGAAAAAAATGCCCCACAGTTACGTGACACGCAAACGGTAGTTCTTTGTGCCTCACGTGGTCACCCATCCGCCCTGCGTGACGTGCTGCGTACGTGGCTATCTCCTCAGGTTAGCTGTGGTAGAAACTGCATTTCATTGTTTAAACGCTGAGATTAAGATGGAACTACGTGTAGTACATTGCCATATTGCTGCCGCGTCCGGTATTTTCACGAAATCTCGGTGACTTCGAAATACGCCTCGAAGTCTTTCGGCCGTGTGGGACGACACAGAGGTCTAGACCAATTTATTGTTAAATTTCTCGAAAGCGGATGACAAGAATATGAGTAAACCACTTCTTTACAGTAGTTACAAATGCACCGCACTTCACACCCAGAGTGAATATTTTGCGTAATCACTTCCGAGTGAATTTCGAAAAAAGAGGAAGGCAATGTGCAATGTATTGTACGAGGGGTCTTAGGAGGATATAATTAAATGATTGCACAAGAAACCGCACCGAAAGGAACAATACTTAGGCGTTTATTGAATGATGATTCAATATTGCAGTATGAGTGGAAAAAGAAATGTCCAGAATAAATATTCTCAATTTAGTAAAGACCCTCGTTTCAACTCGGCAAGAGTTACATCTTGATGTTGGGTTCCGACAAGCCGCCATGGCGGAAAGAAACTAGAGAAGGGAGCGTCACGTGAAAATCTTGAAGCCTAGTCATAAAAAAATATAATGCAGAACTCGCGAAAGAAAATGCACCATAGTCACGTGACAGACAAGCGGTAGTTCTTTGCGCCCTGCATGATGTGCTGCAGACGTGCGTTCGTCGGTGCGCCTGTTTAGTCCCGTGGAACGTTTACTGTAGGAACGCTGTTCCCTCTGCCGTTCCTTCGTAAAAATAACGAGTGACCGTTACAGTTCCACCGACCCTTAAAGGAATGGTGGCATTCCTCCGTTCCTCCTAAAATGAACTAGTTCCTGGAACACCATTCCGTACAAAACTGCACCAAAGGGAATATATCGCTTTCGCATACCAACACGTAGGCAGTTTGAAATGTCTGCCGTATTTCTTTTTTTTAACAGCGAAGCTGTTTAAGCCAGCCATAATTTGTGGTGCGTATCAAGAAACTACCAAGAAAGAAAATAAATTAACTTTCTTGCCGAGGTGGGTTTCGAGCCCGCGTACCTCCGGGCCCAAAGAGAGCGTCGTAACCACTAGGTTACACAGCCACGCTGCCAGAACATGCATTTTATGCGAACCATATGATTGCGTTCGAGCGTCGTCGTATTCGTCCACAGCTGGTGCGTTTATACGCTCGTGCTCTGCATGCGAGGTGAAGAGGTTTTGCGTGCCATAAGAGCGAGAGAGAGAGAGAGCCACGCATTCACGGAGAGGGTCTCCTGGAACGCGGTGTCGGCATTGGACTGCGGTGTCGGTGTTGCAAGCTGCGCTGTGCAACGCGCAGTGTCGGCCGTAAGTCCGAGACGCGCGAAAGGATATTATCATCTACATGAGTAATAAGATGAAAAGTTGGCGCACACTTCCGGAAAATGCTGGGCTACGATCACACAGCTTCGCTGTTTCAAGCGTTGCGCGGCCGAGTGTAAGGTTTTTTGTTAGCAATATGTGTGATATTATCGAACCGGGTTACAATTTTTGTGGATAATTGTGCACTGTGTGCAAGGGCATCTAATGAGTCATTGTTTTTATTGGCGGCCGACTTGAAGCACGTAGAAAAATGGTGTGTCACTAATAGCATGTCCGTAGACAAATAATTATGCAGACATTTTATTCACTAGAAAAAATGTAACAAATCAGAATAAGTGTTTGTTAAGTGGCCAGTTGAAATAAAAAAAAATAATTCACCAGTGAAATCACCAGGGAGTGATCACTTTCTTCAGCTGCATTGCTATTTTCCTGCTTAGTATCGTGTAGTCTGCGCCGGTGTCCACTAAAGCACTCACGGCATAACCGTCAATAGTCACTCGTATGTCGAGCGAAAGCCGGTCGTCTCGTTCAGCTGCAGGTGATGGCGGATCGGTATGTTTCCGTAACTGCGTCCGTCGGAGGTCTTCAGCGCTTCGACCGTCAGCGACCTCGCCCCCAAAGATCGCCTCAGTTAGTTTTCCCGGCGGGGACTGGTCGACCGCTCGGGAGAGTAGCGCTGGGGCGGAGGTGAAAATCGTCTGGGAGACGGCGATCGCGACTGCCGCCTGGCAGGCGGTGGCAAGCGCTGCTGAGAGAGGTAGTCCTCAATGTCCCGGGGTCGCTGGCCGTATCGGGGTGGCGGCGAGTATGCGGAAAAGCCGCGAATCCCAAGGCGCCGATATGGGCACTGGCGGTACAGGTGGTCAGCTTCACCGCAGTGGAAGCACAGAGGCCGATGATCGGGTGTGTGCCAAACATCCGACTTCCGAGGGGGCGGGCGCCTGTCGTCGACGTAGTGAACCGCTTGCTCCGAATGGTGGGCAAATGGAGCGGCATGAACAACCGGCGGCGGTGTATACCCAGCGTCGTAGTACGACATCGGCTGCGCCGACTGAATTGACACCGTAGGAGGAGCACGAACGAACCGCGGCGGAGAGGGAGAAGGGCGCTTCAGGGCTTCCGCGTAGGTCGCACGCGGATATTCAACAGGTACTGCCGCAGCGTTAGCAGGAGGCAAGGTGTCACGGAGCGCCTGGTGCACTTCGTCCTTGATAATGCTCGCTATGGAGCTTACCGTAGGGTGCGGTGTTACGGCGGCCTTTTGCAACTCTTCACGCACGACAGAGCGGATGCGTTCTCGCAGACAGTCACCGTTGCTTCCTATGGCCGTGAAAATGTCAGCAGCAGACATGCTGTTCGCTTGCCGCTCATACATGTTCGAGCGATGCAGAAGCATCTTTTCCATAGTCACGGCCTCGGACAAGAACTCCGCGACCGTCTTCGGAGGGCTCCGTACGAGGCCAGCGAAGAGTTGCTCCTTGACCCCGCGCATCAGATGACGTAACTTCTTCTCCTCCGTCATTCTTGGATCGGCCCGTCGGAAGAGGCGCGTCATGTCTTCGACGTAAGTGGTCACAGTTTCGTTTGGCAACTGGACGCGGGCCTGAATCGCACGTTCCGCTCGTTCGTGGCGATCAGGACTGGTGTATGTCTCCAAAAGCTGACGACAAAACTCGCGCCACGACGTCAGTTGCCCCTCGCGGTTCTGAAACCACGTACGCGCGCCATCCTCCATGTAGAAGTAGACGTGTCGGAGTTTCTCCGTGTCGTTCCATTCGTTCACGGAGGCCACGCGCTCGTATTCGACCATCCAGTCTTCGACGTCTTCGAACACTGTGCCATGAAACGTCTTCGGGATCCGTGGACTCTCAAGTGTGTAACGGTTCGACATCGTGCTTCCCGTACCGGTTGGGGCGGTTTGAAGAGAAGCGCTGGTCATACCGGTTGATGTGGTGGCAACTGTAGCGTTGACGACTTCTGGAGACAGTCCCCTGATCCTGCGGCTGGCCCGATGCACGGGAGTGTCGACAGGCACTGGATTCGTAGCGCGGATCCTTGGAGGGGTCTGCAACCTCCGTGAAGACGCATACCCAGCACCTCCGCCAGTTTGTCACGAGCCTCGAGAAGTAGCCCTGAAGGTTTAATAAACGTAGAGCAGCTGGCTCTTGGAAGACGCGACCGTCGGGGCTGGCTCGAGCAGAGAAGGAGCGCGCGGTCTTCTTCTTCTCTTGGGCTCGACCCACTCTTGCCCTCGACCCACTACCTACAGGTGGCAATATTTAGCTCTTATGCTATCACAGGAGGGTTCTTGGTCATAACATCTTAATACCGTAGTTAGAAATGCAGGGCATGCCCTTCCCTTCTTGCAACAAAGTTTAAACACATAAGTATTAACGTAAAAGATCAGCGTAAAAAACAAGCTTTACCAATGTTGGTGTAGGCATGCCCTGTGTTGAATGCGGTTTCTGGTGTGCATATCAATTCAGCATTGTGTGAACGTTAAAGAACGCCAGGTGGACTAAATTAATCCGGAGTTCCCCACGACGGCGTGTCTCATAACCAAATCGTGGTTTTGGCACGTAAAGCCCAACAATTAATTTTGTCGTCGTCGTCGTCGCAGACGTCGTCGTCGTCTGCCTGTAGAGCACGCGTGTCAATATTAATGCTCTAGAAAAAGTCCAATCCGTCGCGACACTGTTCGACCTGGGGATATACAACCGCTTTCTAATGGTATCTTAGACTGGTCGCATCCATCCCCCGAAGCAGAGTCGTGCAGACCCGCTGTTCCCCGAACTTAGAGGTAGAGGACAAGCGCGCAAGCCGAACGTGAGACTCGCTCTCGGAGGGGGAAATGGCAGATGCGATACCACGTGACTACTGCTAACGTCCGATCTTTCGCCTATCCAAAGCTAAACCGGTGGATGCGCCGGTGGGACTCTGTTCGTTGAGCCGCCAGCATGCTGTGGCCTAGGTTGCCTAGGCTACGGTGGACGGTCGCCAAGAACGGCGACGCTGTGCTGTGATGACGTTGCTGGAAACGCTCTCATCTCGACGACTGCTCCGCTGAGAGCGCGCGGAGCGCCTCAGAGCGCTCGACACGGGAGGAGAGCGATCGAAAAGAACCAGCCGAACGCAAGGCGCGCACGCTCTTTCAACCAGCCGAAGACAATGCCGCTCGCTAGAGCTATCTAGAGTGCTCCGAGGCGACCAGTCGAAGATGCCATAAGTGTAAGAGGAAAAAATAACTTTACTGGATCCTTTTGCTTGAACAGGGAAGCAGGGCCGGTATTTTGTAGCGATGCCTTTAAAGTAATAATGCCTTTTCGCGCTTATCGCGCTTTGTCAGTGGTCAGAGCGACGGTCCGCTCGCGTTATCAAACTTAAGCTGTTTTACTCAATCTTTCATAATCATATTGACACGTATACATGTTTATCTTTCACCAGTGACCGCTTTTGACCGGCTAACAAATGTTAAACGTAATCGCTAGGCACAGGACGCGCCTGCGTGTATTTGAAAATTCTCGAACGTTATCAATGCTTCTATCCGGTGTCTCTTGTCACCGACGCTCATGTAATCTGATTGTATGACCGACGCGAATTATCTAGAACTTTCTGGAAGACACGCGGGTACCAGGGATTATTCTGGGACCTTCGATGACTCATGTATAAAAGCCGACGCCTCTCACCTCTGATGAGATTTCGACGATCGCCGTCTGTGTTCGCCGCTTTCGTTGTGCTTCGGAAAGTGTAGCTTGCTTTTGAGGGACTGCAAGGGTTCGCCGTCAACGCGCCACGTCCACAGCTAGGCGAGCGGCCACGTGACATCGCCGAATACCTCGCCAGAGCCCAGTGGCAATCACAACGACCCTCACGCTCGCCGTCACAAGGCTGCTACATCTCGCCGCATTGCCGGCTGTATGCCGGCTCAACCCAGGGCCGATCTCCCAGCCCTTACCCGGGAAACTAAAGGCAGCAACCGATGGAGGTGCGGTTGCTGTACGACGCGATGCTGAAGATACTCCGCCGCCGACGAACTAAATTCGCGAATCATCATGACGAGGTATCAACCTAGCGCCTGGTAAGAGCCTTGACGACAACACTTCGCCGCCGAAACTAGACCTACGAACGCGACGTAGCAGCAGCGGAGCTAGCCGACGCAGCCGTGATCCGACGCCGCGACTTAACCGTAACGCCAGACGATGGTCTACCGATCTAGACGTGCTATTCGATGGTCATAACGTCACCGCTCTCGTCGACACTGTAGCCGACTATTCCGTCTGCAGTGGTGAGTTCGCCGTCAAGTTGAAGAAGGTGAAAACGGCCTGGCAAGGACCCGATATTCGGACAGCGGGAGACCACCTAATAACTCCGGCTGGAATCTGCACAACGCGAGTCACGGTAAACAACCGCACTTACCCGGCGAGCTTCGTAATCCTGCAGCACGGCTCCAGGGATGTTCTCCTAGGCATGGACTTTCTAAACCAACACGGTGTAGTCTTCGACTTGAAATCCAAGTCGATAACGCTTTCAACGCACAACGCGATACCGCCGGATACAAACGTCAGTTACCATTCCTTGAATGTGCTAGAAGAACACGTCGCCGTTCCGCCTCGCTCCAGCGTAATGATTTCCGTCGGTACCGAAGTGCTTGCAGACATGGAGGGTGTCGTCGAGGGCGATCATCACTTACTGCACGACCGTGAAATTTGCGTCGCTAGAGGCATAGCTGAGCAACGTGAAGGGAAAGAAAAATGATGCTCACGAACTTCAGCCACGAATACAAGCACATTAACAAAGGCACCACGGTCGCCTACATCGACGAAATAGTACAATCCAGCGGTGCTTTCGCCTTCACGGATTCTAGCGCACCTGCAACGACGACTGTATTACCTGAACCAACTTTCGACGTCAATCAGAACCTTCCCAATCATAAGAAAGAACAGCTAAAAGCTCTGCTCCGGCAATACAAAGACTGCTTTGCGTCATCGTCAAAAGTTAGACAAAGCCCTGTCGCCAAGCACCGCATCATAACCGACCAATATGTCCGACCACTCCGTCAGAGCCCGTACCACGAACGCGAGGCCATAAGACAACAAGTCGACGAAATGCTACGCGACGACATCATCCAGCCTTCCAAGAGTCCGTGGGCGTCCCCCGTGGTGTTAGTAAAGAAGAAGGATGGAACGCTACGTTTCTGCGTTGATTATCGTCGCCTCAATAAAATCACGAAGAAGGACGTATACCCTCTCCCACGTATTGACGACGTATATCGACTATACAACGCAAAGTATTTTTCGTCAATGGATCTCAAAACCGGCTACTGGTAAGTCGAAGTCGACGAGAGGGACCGGGAGAAGACTGCTTATATAACACCAGACGGACTGTTCGAGTTCAAGGTCACGCCGTTTGGCCTTTGCTCGGCATGTGCGACTTTATCACGCGTCATGGATAATGTAGTGGTAGGCTTCAAGTGGCAGACTTGCCTCGTCTGTTTAGACGACGTCGTTGTTTGCCTCAAGCTTCGAGGAACACCTCCGGCGCCTTCAAACAGTTCAAGTAATCAAGACCTCCGGACTCGCGTTAATGTCAGAAAAGTGCCGCTTCGCATACGAGGAGCTCTTGTTTTTGGGCCACGTCATCAGCAAGTCTGGAGTGTGCCCTGACCCACAGAAAACTGCGGCCATCGCTGACTTTCCTCCGCCCGCCGACAAGAAGGCGGTCCGTAGATTTCTTTGACTGCGCGCCTATTACAAGCGCTTCGTCAAGGACTTTTAACGGATCGCTGAGCCACTGACGTGCCTCACAAAGGGCAACGTCGAGTTGAAGTGGGTGGCACCGCAAGTCTGAGCATTTAGAGAACTGAAGCGACGCCTGCAATCGCCGCCAATACTTGCACATTTCGACGAAAACGCCGATACCGAAGTGCACACCGACGCAACCAGTGTAGGAATGAGCGCTGTGCTTGTGCAGAGGACTGACGGACTAGAAAAGCTTGTAAGTTACCCTAGCCGGTCGCTGTCGAAGGCGGAAAAAAATTATTCCACAATCGAAAAGTAGTGCCTCGCCATCATCTGGGCTACATCAAAGTTTCGCCTCTATCTCCAAAGTTGTGAGCGACCACCACGCCTTGTGTTGGCTAGCTAACTTGAAGGATCCTTCAGGTCGCCTCGCACGATGGAGTCTGAGACTTCAAGCATTCGACATCACCGTACAATTCCGGCCGAAAGCACTCTGACGCCGACTGCTTGTGTCGCGCCCCCGTCGAACGACCAGGATGACGACACTTTGTCGGGACCCATCAGTCCTTGTCTGCTTGTCTCGCTCCCCTGTCGAACCGCCGCCACAGGACGACCAGGATGACGACACTTTCTTAGGACCCAACAACAGCGAGCTTGCCCGGAACTAAGGAGCCTTGTAGACTACTTGGAAGGCAAGACCGTCATTGTGTCCAAGGTGTTCAGGCGAGGATTGGCGTCGTTTTTCTTTGAAAACGACATTCTCTTAAAAGACGAACTTCTCGCCTCTTAGAGTCAACTACCTCCTCACGGTACCCTCAGCATTGCGTCCAGAGGTTCTGCAAGCTCTCCATGACGACCCAACGGCTGGACACCTCGGTTTTTCCCGCACGCTCGCGAGGATACAAGAAAAATACTACTGGCCTCGCCTCTCTGCCGACGTCGCCCATTACGTAAGGACATTCCAAGACTGTCAGCGACGCAAAAAACCGCCCACAAGGCCAGCTGGACTTCTGTAGCCGATCGAGCCACCTCGCCGACCGTTCCAGATGATCGGGATGGACTTACTGGGGCCTTTTCCGACGTCGACGCCCGGGAATAAATGGATCGTCGTAGCTACGGACTACCTCACGCGCTACGCCGAAACAAAAGCCTTGCCCAAAGGCAGTGACACCGAGGTTGCTCGATTCTTCGTTGAGAACACCCTCCTGCGTCACGCTGCCGCAGAAGTCCTCATCACCGACAGAGGTACGGCCTTTACAGCAGAACTAACTCAAGCCATCCTGCGATACAGCCACACAAGCCATCGCCGGACCACCGCCTACCACCCGCAGACGAACGGCCTCACCTAGCGCCTAAATAAGACCATCGCCGACATGCTGGCAATGTACGTCGACGTCGAACACAAGACGTGGGATGCCATCCTTCCACACGTGACCTTCGCATACAACACGGCCGTGCAAGAAACGATGCACGTGGCGCCGTTCAACCTGGCCTACGGAAGGAACCCGTCGACAACGCTTGATGCCATGCTGCCAGACATCACCGACGAAGAAAATCTCGACGTTGCCAGCTATTTGCAGCGTGCCGAAGAAGGTCGAAAGCTCGCCCGCCTGCGCATCAAGAACCAGCAGAGGACCGACAGCCGAAACTACAAACTTCGACGACCCTACGTCGAGTACCAGCCCGGCGACCGTGTTTGGGTCTGGACTCCGATACGCCGACGAAGACTTAGCGAGAAACTGTTACGTCGCTATTTCGGACCATATGAGATCATCCGACGTATTGGCGCACTGGGCTATAAGGTCGTGCCAGACGGCATTTCGCAATCAGAGCGGCGCCGGGCACGACCTGAAGTCATCTACGTGGTGCGTCTTAAGCCTTTCTACGCCCGCTGACAAACTTCGCTACTTTGTTACTTTGTTATTGTTTGCTGTTTTTTTCCCTCTCTCTGTACGCGTGGTTTTGTATTCGCTTTCTTGTTTGTGGCATCGGGACAATGCTTTTTAAGAGGAGGGTTTTGATAAAGCCCCTCTGTATAAAAAGTAGTGACACGCTTTGAAGAATGCCGCGTCCTCCTCGCACGCCCTGTCCGAGGCGGGCGCCGCGTCGGTATTGGCCTAATGGCTTCCCGTGGGCCGTCGTGCCGCCGCGCGCTGTCTGCGTTTGTTTACGATCGCTCTCCATCTCAATTTCGCCCGAGAAGCGTCTACCGACGGGCGAGGAGCACAACGACAGCGGCGAGCACAGTCGGCGATCGTCGAAATCTGATCAGCGGCGAAACGCGTCGGCTTTCATACATGGGTCATCTAAGGTTCGACAGTAATCCCCGGTGCCCGCGTGTCTTCCACAAAGTACTGCACAATTCGCGACACTCAGTCAGATTACATAGGCGTCGCCGACAACAGACAACGGATAGACGCATCGATAACGTTCAAGAACCTACCGATAAATGAAGGCGCGTCCTGCGTCGAGCGATTAAGTTTAACATTTCTTAGGCGGTGAAAAACGGTCAACGGTGAAAGATAAACAAGTGCACGTGCCTCAAGCGGTTTAGGTGGCGCCACGGTCGAGAAAGGCGCGCGATAGAGAGGAGAACCGAAGCGGAGGGAAGGCGGAGGAGGAGAGTGTCGCTACTTTTTATATAGAGGGGCTTTAGGTATTGACACGTATACATGTTTATCTTTCACCGGTGACGGCTTTTCACCGGCTAAGAAATGTTAAACGTTATCGCTAGGCACAGGACGCGCCTGCATGTATCGGAAGTTTCTCGAACGTTATCGGTGCTTCTATCCGTTGTCTCTTGTCACCGACGCTCATGTAATCTTATTGTATGAGCGACGCGAATTATCTAGAACTTTCTGGAAGACAAGCGGGTACCAGGGATTATTTCGGGGGCTTAGATGACTCTTGTATAAAAGCCGCCGCGTTTCGCCGCTGATCAGATTTCGACGATCGCCGACTCTGTTCGCTGCTTTCGTTGTGCTTCGAGTGTAGCTTGCTTTTGTGGGCACATGTACGCCCAATAAAGAATCAGTTTCGTCATGCACAGTTTTACGACTGTTTACTTCAGCGTCACTACTACGTGACAGTATGGGAATCTGCTGATCAGGCTGTCTGAAGTAGAGCACTGCACGGGCCGGTTTTTCAGGTCCGGGACTGGCCCGAGCCCGAAAGTACCATACTTCGGCCGGCCCGGTTCTGTTCGACAAATTAGCCCTTTTGCCTATAGATAGTATTCATGTGACGTCAGGCAGCCATATCTCACCGCGCTGGTACCCCAAGATGGCGACTACGATGACGTCAATGCAACGTATTATCACGCGCCAACTGTTCTGCTTTTTCACGGCGATTGTTTTTATTTATTTATTTATTTACAAAATACTGCAGGCCCATGCGGGCACAAGCAGGAGGGGTAAAATTACAACAGAGCATTCAGGATTACGATACAATACAAGCATACAAGCCCCCAAAAGAAAGCAAACCAAAACGCTCACATCTCTGTTGTGATATTAACAGATTAAAAATTGATCAGGTGTATTGAGTCAGTGCTGTTTAGCAATGACAATGGTACTGCGTTCCATTCTTCAATAGTACGGGGGAAAAAGGAAAATTTAAAAGTGTTAGTTCTTGTTTGATAGGGAGTTTAAGATTCAGAATGGTGGTGTCTGGTTACTCTTGTAGTTAATGTGCGTATATATGGAGCAGGATCGATCGAGAGTTTGTTATTTTTGAGGAGGAAAAGAAATTTAAGCCTTAGAATTTTACGCCGTAGTTGTAATGTCTGTATACCATGATTGCGCATGATAGTTGTTGGTGAGTCGCTTATACGGTACTTAGAAAAAATAAACCTAACTGCTTTCCGCTGAATCATTTCTAGTGCATTAATACTGTACTTACTATGTGGATCCCAGACTGTGCATGCGTATTCCAATTTCGGCCGAATGAGTGATTTGTATGCATGAAGTTTAGTTTCCGGGGACGCTTGTTTTAGTTTATGACGCAGAATACAGAGTTTACGAAATGAGGCAGCACATACATTAGAGATATGTGAATTCCACCTTAAGTTGTTAGTTGTTGTCACACCTAAATATTTATATTCATTCACTTCAATGAGATGGTGAGTAGCAAGATTACACGGAAACTTCCACCTATGTCTTTTCTTGGTTATTTGCATGTATACTGTTTTTTCTTCATTCAGCTGCATATCCCATTGTTTACACCATGAATAAATGCTGTGAAGGTTAGTATTCAAAAGTTCCTGATCCTCTCGGGAAGCAATCTCATGAAACAAAATGCAGTCATCCGCAAATAAACGAACTTGTACTGGTTCAGTAACAACGTTAACAATATCATTAATAAAAATCAAAAACAAGAGTAGTCCCAGTACGCTACCTTGTGGTACCCCGGAAGGAACTGGCAAACGACGCTAGTGGTGACCATTAACAGAAACCGACTGTACGCGGTTTGCCAAGTATGCGGAAATCCAGTTTATTATGAAAGGTGGGAGGCCAATGTATTTTAGCTTGAAAACTAATTTTTGATGTGAAACAAGGTCGAATGCTTTTCGAAAGTTCAAAAAAATTACGTCAGTTTGACCAGACTTGTCCATAACACTTGCAAAATCGTGAATTACTGTGGTTAGTTGTGTGACTGTAGAAAAGCCCTTCCTAAACCCATGTTGAAATGAAGACAGAATGTTGTTATCTGTTAAAAACGTGATCACGTGATTAGCAATAATATGTTCAAGCATCTTACAGCACGAAGAAGTCAGAGATATATAGGACGATAATTTGAAATCAGCGCAGTGTCACCTTTCTTGTGTATGGGCACCACACGCGCCGTTCGCCAGTCAGCTGGTAGATTCGCAGAAGATATCGATGCACGAAAAATGCATGCAAGGAATGGGGCGAGCTCTTCAGCGTAACGACGAAAGAACGCATTCGGAAGCCCATCCGGACCGGGTGATGTTTTAGTCTTCAGGTTAAGAAACATAGCCGCAATACCCTGCAGCGACACAATATCTTCGAGATGAGAGCAAGATACAGGGGTAAGACTGACTCTTTCAGAAGGGATGGAAAACACGCTGTGGAAATAAGAGTTAAAATGTTCCGCAATTGCCTCCTTGTCAGCAATTTGAACACCATCAATTTGTATCTCGTCAAGCGACTTTTTCTTCCGATTCAAGAAGTCCCAGAACTTCTGAGGGGATTCGTTTAAAAATTTTGGTAGGGTATGTTGAAAATAAGGCCATTTGGAACGTTTCAACGCCTCATTAAATGCCGTTCGAGTGGTTTCAACAATGTTTGCGGCTGCTCCTCTTTTTTTTGATGCGCTTAAGTTTTCTTTTTAGGTGTAAGACCTCTCTCGTGATCCAGGGATTCGATTTTCTTGCTTTCTTTGTTTTTTTTTGGTATGAAATTGTCAAGACAGTAAGTGCATATCTGTTTAAATTGATCCCAAAGTACATTAACATCTGAGCCTTGAAAGCTGTTGAATTTTATTTCAAGATAACCCAGAACACTTTCATCCCGGGCACGAGAAAAATCTTTTACAGAAACTGTTTCGGAGGGAGCAATACAAGGTTTTTCAAGGTTACATGATAACAACATCATCGCATGATCAGAAATACCGGGATTCACAGAGACTGTACATTCTTCAATTGTCCTAGTAACAAAAGCAAGATCTAAGATTGCAGAGGACGCATCAAAAACTCCCGTAGGCTCTGTTACTACTTGTCGCACATCCAGGTTTAGCATAATGTCAAGCAAGAATCCAACATCAGAATCTCGATCTGTATTTGAGAATGTATAGCGCCAGTCAACAGAAGGTAAATTAAAATCGCCAACTATCATTACTTCTTTACAGGAAAATGACCGTAAATGATCGCGTAGATCCTTCAGAAATCGAGGTGGTGCATCCGGTGCTCTATAAACAGCAGACAACAATAAAGTGCGCCCTGAACAGAACAATGTCAAAGTAAGACATTCGTGATTTTTTATCTGACGTAGCAGTGATGTTCGAATGCCATGTTTTATCAAGACAGCCACGCCGCCGCCTCTAGTAGGACGGTCACGGCGAAAAACCTGATATGAGGGCGGAAAAACATCAGCGTCATCAATGTCGTCACGAAGCCAGGTCTCCGTGATAACAACATGGGGATCATAATCTAACAGGATGGCTTCTAGTTCTGTTGATTTATTAACGACGCTACGCGCATTTATGTTAATAATCTTCAGTTGACTACTAGAGGAACGTACAGGTCAGTCCATTCTAGAATTACCATGAGACAAAGGAGCCTTTATTCTGGTTTGCGCGTCTTCGTCCCAAATGAAGAGCTCCCCATTTACTCGCAGCTTATCATTAATGAGCGAAACAGTCTTTCCCTGTTGTTTTTCACCCTTAGCACTTGCCCATAACAACTTTCGTTTCTGCAATGTCACACGCGAGTAATCATGTTGGATTGATATCTTTGACCCTTTAAGTTTGTGTACGTTCTTAAACACTGCATGCTTCTCATTATAGTCCTGAAACTGAAGTATAATTGGTCTAGTATTGCCTCGTCGGCCTAAGCGGTGAATTCTACCAACAGATAGGCAGGATACCTGTAGTTTTGTTGAAAAGAAGTTTAGAACTTTCTGCTTTAAATCCGAGTCTTTCTCATTAGGATCTTCCTGCATGCCAAAAATAACCAAATTTGATCGTCCACTGCGGTCTTCCAGATCGGTTAGTTTAGATTTCAAGATCTTCATTGATTTTTCGAGTCATTCGACCTGGGCAATTCGTTTTTCTATTTCAAGAAAGCGCAAAGTAAGATCAGACATGATTTTTTCAACGCTGTTCTGTTGTTCCCTTAGTGCAGCCATTTCTTCAGCTAGTTTATTTTGCCCTGCCAACAATTCCTTCAGCATTTCTGCGGTTGAAGGGCCTGGATTAGTCTCCACATCACAACACAAAAGTAGTGCACACACAGAGAATGCGTCATATGCAATCATAATACAGTGTTCAGGGCACGGCAGGACCAGAAGGCCACGATAATCGCTACGAAAGCTGTTGTAGCTGGGACTAACCTGCACGAAGTAGAAAAGGTGATTTCGTGACCACATGCCGCCTTCCAGTCCGCCGTACCCACTGAAGGTGTAGCTCTGCGGACGATCCTTTATAGGCAGGTCCGATGACGTAGTCGCAGTAGATGGCGCTGTCGTCCCGATTCCAACGAAGGCAGAGGTTGCACCGTGAACTAGTTGAGATACTGTAGCACACGTGTCAGCACAGACACGCATGTTAGTGACGAGGCAAGATCCCGGATCGAGCCTTCCGGCGAGACCAAGCAGAAGAGCCTGCACGAAGTAGAAGAGGTGATTTCGTGACCACATGCCGCCTTCCGGTCCGCCGTACCCACTGCCGGTTTATCATTGTTATCGCTCTGACGTTCGACGCAAGGCGCGCTTTTTATTGCTGTTTCACCGGTTTATCATTGTTATCGCTCTGACGTTCGACGCAAGACGCGCTTTTTGTTGCTGTTTCACTGGTTTAACATTGTTATCGCTCGGACGTTCGACGCAAGACGCGCTTTTTGTTGCTGTTTCACCGGTTTATCATTGTTATCGCTCTGACGTTCGACGCGCTTTTTGTTGCTGTCATGCTCATTGCTTACGCCCCTTATCGAGCTGCTGGTACCCCAATATGGCGTCTGCGATGACGTCCGTGCAACCTATGTATACGAAGCTAGCTCGAGTTCTCGATTATTGTGAAGATACTGTCACGTGATCAACGGCCGCCGGGCGATCTTCAAGCTGCATCAAACCAGGTTTTTTCGCTGCATCCCTTCTTGCTGGTTACTCGATAATTTAACTGTGAGAGAAATAAACATTTCATTACTAGCCGAACACCCACAGACTATTATGTGAATATTTGGTACGAAAACAAACCATACTATCTACAGTTCAGAAAATAGGCAGGGATCAGGCTGGCAAAAACCACCGGGAGTGGCAGAACCCCAGCTTACATTTAAGGATGAAGCTGTAGAGTAGCACATCGGTTGATCACCATGCTCGTGCTTTAAAGTGTGCGGCAACATACTATAGCGAAGGCATTGGTGAACACTACCGTACACACCGCGGCCCGCCATTTAATCTCACTTTTGAATCTCGTATAATCATTCGGATGTACCTACAGTGATGGAACTCGAGCCCAGGCGCGGATCCAGGGGGGATGTCCGGATGTCTTGACCCCCCCCCCCCTCATATTTCTGCATCGCCCCCTCGCTGACAAGGGGATGGCCCTGTCGCAAAAAATATGGCCACCAGCATTCTTCCAAAGCATTTTTCGCGAGTACCAGTGATATCAGTCATGTATACATATCTATAAAAGTAAAGCTATAGCTCGCTCACAAGCTTAGTTGCATTCCGTCGGGTGTGGTGTCGCGAAGTTGCGGTGCTTATTTTTTGTCATGAACACTTGTACCTCCTGGCGCCGGCGGTGCCTTACTCGTCCCGTCGGTGGCGTCGAATGAACGAGGGGACGTCCCTTTGCCAAGCACGCCGATGTCCGCGCGAGCGCCTTCGCGCCTGATCAACTTAGTTGCCCCTCGGGGTGTCATCGGTTGCCTCATTGGATGTCATCGGTTTCGCGACCAACCTGCTTAATGAAAGAAATCACTTGCTGAAGTGTTCATAGACAGGGTTTGGCTGAAAACTAATGTCAGTGATTATATTGTGAAGCGACTATACGTCGCAGCGCGCTCAGACCAGTTGGGATTGGTGGAGGGGGAAGTTAGCTAACGCACGCGCTGTCGCTCAGTCGTCTGCGACCATCTGGAGAGTAAGGACAAGGTTTTTCATCAACTCATTTTCATTTACCGTGCAAGCCGTAATGCAGCGCTCGTTGGAACAAAGGATTGCCATCGAGTTTTGTGTGAAACTCGGCAAGTCTGCAGTGAAAACTTTTCCTGTGATAAAGATAGCTTTTGGTGATAATTGTTTGTGAGAACGTCATGTTTACTAGGGGCACAAGGTCCTTTTAGAAGGTTGTGAAGAGGTCAGCGATGAAGCCCGCGCTGTACCGCCATCAACGACCATCACCGACGATGATGTGACGCGCGCGAGAGATCTTTTGTACTCAGACCCTCGTTTGAGTGTCCGTTTAGTGGCACAGACACTAAACATTCGAAAAAGTACCGTTCACGAGATTTTGACAAATAATTTTCAGATGCGAAAAGTGTGCGCGAAGATCTTGCGCAAAATTTTAATGGACGACCAACAATCGAGCCGAGTTGAAACGTGCCAGGAGGTTTGGGACTTGTGCGAAAGAGACCCCCACGTTTTAGACAATGTCATCACAGGTGACAAGACTTGGGTGTTTGAATACGACCCCGAAACAAAAAGGCAAAGTGCCAAGTGGCACACCTTGGCGTCCCCTCGCCCCAAAAAGGCCAGAATTAGCAAGTCAAAGGTCAAGACCATGCTGATTGTGTTCTTTGACATCAGTGGCCTTGTCCACCATGAGTTTTGTCCACCATGAGCGTTCACGGTTGTGCCCAGGGCACAACCGTGAACGCCAAACTCTACGTGAAAGTGCTCAAGCGACTCAAACGAAGTCGCTTGCCTGATACCACCGCACCCCGCCTGATATCGGGGGCGATTGGAAACTTCACCATGACAACGCACCATGCAGCCTCCACCGCCTTCCAAGTGACCGGCTTCCTGGCCGATTGAAAGATACCAAGGGTTCCCCAGCCGCCCTACAGTCCTGACGTGGCTGTCCCAGGCTTCTTCTTTCTGCGCTTGAAAATTCCCATGAAAGGATATCATTTCGCGATAGTTGGCAAAGTCGAAGAGGCTTGCACCAAGGCTCTAAAGGACATTCCTAAGGAGGCCTACCTTGACGCCTTCGATGGTTGGAAATCTCGCTAAGAAGCAACATGTAACGACGCAGGAGGAGCCTATTTTGAAACATTTTATTGTGTTGTACCGATCTGATCAATAATTTCTTTTTAATCGACTCACTGACATTACTTTTTGGATAAACCCTGTATAAATAATAACAACTAACAGCTAAACTAAGAACTACGCATGGGCAACATTTTTTAACTGTAGCACTCATTGTGATCTCGGTTACACATTGACAGTATCCAGTACGAGCACAGTACCGTTCGTAATCTACAAGTTTTCATTGTAACTTCGCAGTTTTATTGCCGTACATTAAGCATATAGTAGGGTCGAAACCGCTGGATCCGTTTATCTGAGTGGGCGTTCTCGCGGAGCGGGGCGAAGTCTCGAGCAGCGGCTGCGAAGTGAGGGAGCGTGACGTGAGCGGCCAACGCCAGCGCGCGGGCCTAGGATGGCGTCGCGTGGTTAGAGAAACGGGAGCAGATGCGCGCCTTGTGTAAAAGGATGGCGTCGCGTGGGAAACAAAACATGAAGACGCTGGATCGAGCTCTCGGCTACTACACCGCATCGTTCTTCTTGTAGGTGACGTCGTGAGTCCTCATACGCGGTGATTCGCATGTCGTAAACAACCAGCGTAGTGGTTGCCGCATTGGAGCTCCAAAGCAAACGAAGGTG
Source organism: Dermacentor silvarum (assembly GCF_013339745.2). Lineage (NCBI taxonomy): Eukaryota > Metazoa > Arthropoda > Arachnida > Ixodida > Ixodidae > Dermacentor > Dermacentor silvarum. The sequence goes on along the minus strand of NC_051158.1, from coordinate 100,374,432 downwards.
TCTCAGCCGAACACAAAGAATCTCCTTAAGGAAAACAAGGTGTCCCAACAGAACTCCAAAGACGGACCCGTGCTTACGCATTTATAACGAACCTGCAATAGATCATCCCAAATTTTTTTAAACAATACAGGCTAGATATACCGGGTGTTCAAAATTAAGCTTTATGGTTTTCTTAAAATTAGGCATTGGGAGGCACGTGAAGACCACCTGCGCAAATAAGTTATGTGGCCAGGGGGGCACAAAGTGAGATGATAATTATCGCTGTCGGCAGCCGAATTAACTAAAATTGAATAATTAACTTTTTTATTGACTGCACTAAGAAACACGACTGCCTATAAGTTTTCAATACAAACATACCCACTTACTGCAGTCGACAAAAATAATTGTTCAATTTTAGTTAATTGGGCTGCTCACAGCGATAATAATCATCTCACTTTGTGCCCCCCTGGCTACATAACTTATTTGCACAGGTGGTCTTCGCGTGCCTCCCAGTGCCTAAATTTAAGAAAAGCATAAAGCTTAGCTTTGAACACCCTGTATTATCAGGCACAGCAACCAAGCACATGGCTGTATTGGGTAACGACCTTTTCCTATGAGCTCGGAGAAACCGATATGTGGCTTCGCTACAGGTCTTCTTCCTCTTTCTGGGGTTTTACGTGCCAAAACCAGTTCTGATTATGAGGCACGCCGTAGTGGAAGGCTCCGGATTAATTTTGACCACCTGGGGTTCTTTAACGTGCACTACAACGCAAGCACACGGGCGTTTTTGCATTTCGCCTCCATCGAAATGCGGCCGCCGGGGCCGAGATTCAATCCCGCGATCTCGTACTCAGCAGCGCAACGCCTGAGCTGACTGAGCCGCCACGGTGGGCTACAGGTGTTGCTTTAGCCGTATACAACGCGGGTTTATCGTGAGCAGAAATGGTGAATTTCTGTAAATAAGACATGCAGGCTACTATCATCATCGTCATCATTGACAAAAGCTGACCCCCCCCCCCCCCCCCTCAGAAAAAAACCTGGATCCGCCCCTGCTCGAGCCAGTAATTTTGGCGCGAATGCAAATTTAGATACGCTGGTTACTGGCTTTTAGGAGTATGATAATACACGGCCACTAGAAGCTTTTTTTTTCAATGAATAGAAATTGTTGACCCACAAGGCTAACGCTCATCATATTTTCACACGAAGCATGCCATTTTTATTGGTTTATTCGGCTTCATTATAACGATGTAAATTTTTCAATCGACAATTTAGGCATCCTTGTTTCGAAATATATGCAAATTTAGACTCTGTCTAATTGTATTTCAGTACAGTGCATAGTCCAAAAAGACTAGCTGTAATGACCGGTGATGAATATCCACCAAACTGCAGACATTGTAACTGCCCCCAGGCGGAGCAAGATCACATCTTGTGGGGATGCCAAAAGAACCCTCCCTCGAGAGAACTCTTTATGCGAGCTCCTTCACACGAAGAGTGGGAGATGAAGACGAAAACTTACAACCCCGAAGGACCAGATATGGTTGGCGGAATGGGCTGATAGCGTCGCGTTGAAGCAGACGCCACGCTAGCCCATTACGCTGGGAAAGAAAACTCCATTCAACCTCGATAATAAAAGTTTATTCTCTCTCTTCTCTCTCTCAGTACAGTGCATCTACAACGTAGGCTTTCCTTGTTAGTTTTTTTCTCAGCCAGATTAAAGCGTGATCTGCTTGCTTATTCACGTAAATTCGCAGACAACGCACATAGTGCTACAAAAACATATACAAGGCTGCGAACACGAGGGTCGAGCCACTTAACGAGTGGAAATAGCATTCAAAATAAAAATTTACTGAGGCAATAAAGTGCTCTGCATTTCTATTTTGTTTTTCACATTCCCCTCCCCAACGTTGAGAAATTTTGCAGCATCCGCATAGACTTAAATAATTTGTCTAAGAACAATATACACTTGAAAGTCTCAGTTTGATTAGTTCGGCTAATTGTGGCCTACGACAGAATATTCAACTCGGTTGAAACTATAACGAAGAAAATTAATGGAAACCAGTAGTAAGTTGCCCTGTGCCTCAAGACACAAAAAAGTTGCAAATGAACTTTTCAGAATTCATTTGCTACAATTTTATCGAGGTACTCTAAGTAATTCTTGAAAACTTATTTATTTTTTTTCGTGAAATTGGTCACGCGGAAAATCTAGGTATTTTTGTGCAGCAACAAAATATTGCAGTCGACTCTGCCTCTAGGCACGTGTACCGCTCTTGAAAAATGTAACGAGGTCTATCGAAACTCGTCTCATTGATTCCAGTTAAGGATAGCTCGGATACCTGAGACAGTCTAATGAATGTTTTTGCAGAGACTCTCGCACCAATCCAACAGTTTTCAATTTCTTTAACGCGACTGCCATGGCATATATATCTCTAACTGTTTGTCACGTTGATTCGAATCTGTGATGTCTAGCAACTCCTCAAGTATGCCTTTCGCCGCTATTCTCACCCATCCAAATGTGTTTCCCCTTGTCGATAGGCGGCGCCGCTGTCGAAATCATACCGCTGCCTCCACCAAACTTCGGGTCGTCCGTCACATGCCTGAGCACGATCACCTTAGGAATTCGAGGTGTTTATAGGCTGGGAACAATGTGGACAAGAGTTCGTTAGTGTCACGAAGACGAAAGAATTCCTGCAGAACCCATGTTAAGATGACTATCGAAGTTAATGGGATTAACACTCACACAATCTAGCGAACAAGAAGCGACACACCGCGTTAGCTAAGACACCTTTATTTAGAATCCGTAGTGTTTCTCCTGATGTTTCAAGTGATTCGGTTATATGCGGCCATACACTGTCTCAATGATTGACCCGCTTTGTTATGACCATCGCTCGCCAATGTTACCTCACGATAGTAGAACAAGGACCGCAGGCCGACGGTGCATGCAGTGACGACGATGGAATTACGAGGTAGGAATGATGTCGATAGAACGACGAAGACATATAAGGACGACGGCATAACGACGATGAGATTATTCTTAAGTGATGGCGATAAATAATTGCGACGGAATACAATGCCATGACACCGGTGTTGTAATCTCGATTGATTGACAATAATAGCACAATACTAGCGGAATGAAATAGAAATTATGCGGATGGAACTGAAGGTGGCATGACGACCAAAGCATTTAGTAATGTTTAGCCAACCAGAAACGCTTCTGAATAACATTCCAGCTTTCTGCCTTTCTTTTCTCCTATTTCTTCCCAAGACGCCGTACAAACATATCCTCTGCCGTTGAGCTGAGTACGTCGGTGCTCTAGCTCATTAGGCCACGATCACACGTTTACAAAAGTATCTTGCCAACAAGTATATTATTCAAGCTCGAACTTAGGGGGAACATTGAGCTTGGGGGCTCCTATCGAAATACATGCGAAATCAGCAACAAGTTTCTCAGAGCAACCAATGCACCAAATCTGATGAGTTATGTTGAACTTAGGTAAAAAAAGTTAAAATGTAGTGATTGCAGAAAGGCATATTTTATTATAAGCTGTCTACTTTTTTACGCAATATTTTAAAGAATTGCCAAATTTCGAAAAAAGAAAACTTGATGTATAGAGCTATGTACCTCAGCAGCTAAAAATTATATCGGAATTCTGTAAACTGCACCTAATAACACATCCAAAGCGGATAGCACTCATATATCCTACACCATCCTGAAACATACCACTATGTTGTGAATGTTGCATTTGCAAGACCCTTCCAAACATTATAACAAATTCACGTAAGTTTTAAGGCATAGGAAAAAAATGGTTCGCTTTTGATACTCCAACGGGTGTAGTTTATAGAAATGCCATATTTGTTTTTAATGGCTGAGTTGCGGATTTGTAAACTTCATCCTTCTATTTTTTTCCAGATTTGCGAACATCCTGCAATTCTTTGAAGACATTACACTATCTAAACGAAAATTTTATTTGCTGCAATCTCTGCAATTTAACTTTCCCTCTTAAATGCAACACATTTCATTAAAATCGGTTCAGCGGTTTTCTCATAAAAGCATTCCTGCATTTTACATGTATTTGAGTATCCGGCATCGAAGATAGGCCCGAGCTAAAGCTTCCTCTTAAACAATGGATTACACCAGTTCAATAGGAAACCCATGAAACAGAACCCTGACGTATACGTAAGACCGTGGCCACAGTGGTGCACAAATAAAAAGTTTTCTCAAGTAAAAAATATATATATTAAACGGAAGCTTCGCGGGAACCGCGTTCTCGGCCAGACATCTCTCCAGAATGCGGATAAGCTTTCTGGCCAGGTGTCTAGAAAATCAGTCGATTCATTGTCGGTAGAGCAAGTAGTAGCTGGCCATCTTCGAAATAACGCTGATACACAAGCGCGCTAGTTTCCAAGCATCGAGGTGAAGCGACAGCTTCAGAGTGTGTTTATTTTTATTGCGCTTCCTTTAGTTGTGCGTCATAGCATACGTCATAGCGGGAATTTCGAATTCTTTAAGGTCGATACGCCACGTGGTGGCGAAAAAAGGAAACTACGAAATGTCCCTAATTCCTGGTAATGTGTTTCTTGGCGCCTGAACACGACATTCAGACACGCAGCGCGCAAAATTCGGAGAATAGCTTTGTCAAGAATGTACCACTAGAAATGAGCAACTTTAATGATAGAATGATGTGGCAATATAACCCGCATATAGCGCATGCCATGTAGCATGCCATACCGCATCTCATGTAGCAAGTCGTGGCATTTAGATATACATAAATATGTAGGCAATTTTCACTCATGGGCCGCCTGCGCCGGACGCCGACACAGGATTTTATGCGACACAGGGGCCTTTACGCTATCAAGTTAAAAATGCATATTGTAAGTGGAACGTTTCCTTTTACGCTACGTAGCTTCCAGTTGCTTCAATTCGCGTACTACATGCACATGCGCGGTAAAAAGAGGTGCTTTGGCTCCGTAGTTTGTTTGCGTTGCCACAGAAAGTTGTCGCCGCGTCTACATAATTTTGAATGAAGAAACTACCAAGTATTTACATGAATCACCCTACGTCATATCCATGTCCTGTTTAGAGCTCTCACTGTGTTGCTGGAGGTAGCTTTTCAACGTGCTAGGCTCTGCAACAATATGGCGGTCTCAGTGACGTCACAATACGTGCGCCCATATATATTGTGGCTAAACAGTTAAAGGAAATACGTAAGCAGGGAGGAAGGGACAAAACAGGCTTGTTTTTGCTTTATTTCTTGCCATGATTTTGTGTGATAAAGGCTATATTCTGCCTATATATTTGTGCACGGGGCAATAAACGCGTAGTTGAAAGTCAGCGCCCTGTCATCTACCTTCTTCCCAGTGTCTGTGTTTTGTTGTGTGTGTGTGAGAGAGAGATCGAGAGAATAAACTATAATCAAAAGAGCACGCGAGCGTAGGTAGCTCCTCCGCACTGCAGTGGGTGGTCCACTCAGTTCAAGAGTCCAGGGGCCTTAGCTGCCCTTCTCGCTCGGTTGACCAGGTTGATCTGGTCCGTCGAGTCTGAACTGGACTGCACAACCTCCCATTGCTGTCTTGTGGGGTGTGTTATGGGTGTGAGCTGTGGTGTGTTTGCGCAAGCCCATACCATGTGGTAAAGCGTTGCACATTGATCACAGTCTGGACATTTATAGGAATACAGCGCAGGGTGTTTGACGTGGTAAAGACTCAAATGTGGATATGTGTTTGTTTGGAGTTTTCGCCATATTAAGGCTTCCTCTCGCGTTCGAGCATTATGCGGTGACGGTAGTGTTCTTCGTGAAAGACGATAGTGTTGTACGATGTTCCGTGTAGGTTAACGGTATGGGCTCTGGATGGAACTGCTCGGCGCGGCCATCTCGCGGCTCGCGGTGTGCATGCGCTCGGGCGAAGGCATGTGCCTGCTGATTGCCGCGTAAGGACTCGTGCCCCGGAGTCCACACGATTTGTATGTATGGTGGGAGCTGGTGCGCTGAATTCACAATGCGATGTGCGGCCCTGGAAATTTTGATGCATGCCGTTTCGTTTTGACGTTCAGCCCCAATGCATATATACCGACTAGCTCAACCTTTGATGCTTCACAGATATATTTGGTAAAATAGAATCAGGAGCCATTCCACTCTGTGAAAGTGAATGACCAGCGAAGCTCTGTAGCACACGACACAGAGGTGACACAGAATTTTTTTATCAAAGGCACGAACACATTTTATTGTCTTGAGCGGCGGCGGTCATCGCGATGACAGGCACGCACACGCGCACACATTTATTCTCGTCGTCGCTCTCTGTAGGTGCGTTGCTCCTCGGGGAGTGCGCACTGCACGCGGCCTCCCCATTACAAGAGAATTGAAATTCAAAATGGAGAAGGGCACCTTCTCTTATATACACAAGGTCGATCCATATGGTCGCGAAGCTTCGGGCGAAAATCGGTTCAGAACCAATTGTCACCGACATCAGCAAGGGTGGTTATGGGAGCAGCGATTGAAGCGCGACTATGTTTGGAGGGATCAAACATTGCGGATGGAAAAAGCGTTTTTTAATTAAAGCAATACACAGTTAGATTCATTCAACGAAAATAAAATTCGTAATCAATTTTATATACGCATGACGAGAAAAGAACTCTATTTCACTTGATCATTATCAACCAATACCGTTTTTCAGCGACCACCGTAAGAGCGCCCACCGATAGCGGCGGGCGTTGACGCCGCTATCACTTGCAATGCAATGCAGCTCTTGAACTGGGCAGAAAGGCGCACTCGTAAAGTTCACCTGTTACCTACCCGCCGTGGTTGCTCAGTGGCTATGGTGTTGGGCTGATGAGCACAAGGTCGTGGGATCGAATCCGGGCCATGAAGGCCGCGTTTCGATGGGGGCGAAATGCGAAAACATCCGTGTGCTTAGATTTAGGTGCACGTTAAAGAACCCCAGGTGGTCCAAATTTCCGGAGTCTCCCACTACGGCGTGCCTCATAATCATATCGTGGTTTTGGAACGTAAAATCCCATAACTTTTCACCTGTTACAATACGCCCCCCCCCCCCCTTACATTTTGTGTTGCTTTGCTTGTCGACGTTTGTCTGAATTTGGTGACGCGTGTAGTTTCATTGTTTCTTAACCTGTTCAGTCAAATGTATCGAGTTGCAACCGCCAGAGAATTGTTCATTATATTTGTTTTCGTGGGACAGCGCTGGCCGACGGGCTTGGCGTCCGACGAAAGGACGAGCACTGTACGCCTAAAGCGTTCGTCGGCCTCAAAACAAAGTACGTTTGGCGGAAGGGTGCGGTTTCGACACCCGTATGGCTGAATTTTTACTACATCGGTTTCCGCGCTGAAAGCTCGAAACGCCCATCACGTCGAATGACGGGGCATTTGAATATAGAGCTCTAATGGCAGGCCCCCGAAAACAATTTCCGCGCCTTTGAGAAGAAAATGACATCACTTCTGTTTTTAACGGATATGGCGTCACATTGTTTTTTCTTCCACCGGAAGTGTTCCCTCTTTACACAGATGGTGCTAAGCCCCATGAACCATCGATGAACCGCCATGATTTGAACGTATGGGCTTCTATGGAAACTCCGCTACCAGGTGTATTTTCCTTGATATACACCCGCGACGGTGCCGCCGCCCCGGGAGAGCGGCAAGAAACTATTCACGCAGGCGGTTTGAACGCCCAGAAACAGAGGGCGGAGCGTACGTAGATATGGTAAAGTCCCTATATAAGAAAAGTACCGCAATCCTTTGATAAACGCCGCTTCTCTCTCTCCTGTATCTCCGATTGGACGATGATAGCGCGCGCTTTTCACTTCTTTATATTTTCTTTTTTTCCGCCTCAGAGCCATGTTGAAAGTCCTCTGCGCAGCCGCAGTCGCCGGCGGCGGCGGCGGCGCGCGCCCGGCCTGAAAGCTTCAACGTGGACTTTCTAGGTGCGCCACCGTCGACTTGGCTTTCGCAAGGAAAAAGTAAAGAAAAAAGCAAGCGCTTTAGGAGAGGAGGCGGCGGAGGAAAGAGTAGGTGGCGGTACTTTTCTTATATAGGTATTTTTAAGATATGGCCGACAAGGTAAATACATCTGGTAGCGAAGCTTCCATAGAAGCCCATACGTTCAAAACATGGATGCTTACCGGCGCTTCATGGGGCTTAGCGCCATCTGTGTGAGGAGGGAACACTTCCGCCGGAAGAAAAAATAATTTGACGTCATATCCGCCAAAAACAGAAGTGACGTCATTTTGTTCTCATAGGCGCGAAATTTGTTTTCGGAGGCCTGCCATTAGAGCTGTATATTCAAATGCCCCGCCATTCGACTTCATGGGCGTTCGGAGTTTTCAGCGCGAAAAGCGATGCCGGAAAAGATCAGCCGTACGGGTGTCGAAATCGCATCGCTGCACAGAACATACTTTCTTTGGAGGCCGACGAACGCTTTGGGCGTAGATTGCGTAGAGTGCTCGTCCTTTCGTCGTACGCCAAGGCCGTCGGCCAGCGCTGCTGCACGAAAACAACTAAAGAAAACAAGCATCTGACGGTAGCAACTCACTACTTTTGACTGCACAGGTTAAGAAACAATAAATGTACCGGCGTCACCTAATTCAGACAAACGTCGACATGCAACACAACACATGTGAGGGGGGCGTATTGTAACAGGTGAACTTTACGGGCGCGCCTTTCCACGCACTCCAAGAGTTGCATGGCATTGGAAGTGATAGCGGCGTCAACGCCCGCCGGTATCTATGGGCGCTCTCACGGTGGGCCCTGAAACAACGTATTTATTGATAATGATCTAGTAAAATACAGTTGTATCTTTTCTCGTCATGCGTATACAGAATGAATTAGGAATTTTATTTTCGTTGACTGAATCTAACTGCGTCTCGCTTTAATTTAAAAACGCTTTTTTCTTTCCCAGTGTTTCTTCCCTCCAAACATAGTCGCGCTTCAATCGCTGCTCCCATAACTACCCTTGCTGATGTCGGTGGCAATTGGTTCTGAACCGCTTTTCGCCCGAAGCTTCGCGACCTATGTGGATCGACCTTGTGGCCGACGCGGGTCGGCCTTATCCACGTACGTGCCAGGAACAACGACGCGTGTCGTTGTTCCTGGAACCTATTTGGGTCGCAGGTGTCCACCATTGCTCTTGTGCCCACCATTGGTCGCAGGTGTCCACCATTGGTCGCAGGTGCCACCACTGTCCGCCATTGCTCTTGGACCATTTCTGCACTATCTCTGGGATCGGCCTACGAGATCGGCGTTTTTGCTCGCGCACATGAAAATTTCGCGGGACCCTAGCCATTCACAGCCTCGGTGTAAAAAAAGGCAGTTAAATACGAAGGGTGAATCATCAAAAGCGATATCAAGGTTTACTGTGGCGCTCGAGCTCCTCGGACGATCCTCTCAATAATTCGCGAAGGGGACACTTTGGCTCCACGAAGCAAGCGGAGAACTACTGATGCGCTGTAAAAGCAGCGCCATTGGCAAATAGGCGTTTAAAAACAATGGTGGCATGATTTGCGCCGCCAGCGACGCTGCATGCGTTGAGCCTTGATGCTATCAAGGTGGCAAGAGGTGACGCCTACGGAAAATCGTCCACGTTTGTGAGCGCCCAATGAGAGTACCAGATAGCTGCGTTTACTCGCTGTTCCGCTGCTGCTCAATACGAACGTTTCTGTACTTTGCGCACAATGTTTTTGCCAGCAGTGGAAGGCAGAGCTGCACCGTTTCCTCTACCAAGCCAGCTGAGCGGAGCGTAAGGATGCGTCTACTTGTCATCCTCGTTTTTGCCGCTAAGCGAGTTGCGCGTCGTTCGCATCTTTGGTAATGCACTTATCAAAAAATGCACCAAGCAGCCTTCTCGTGCTCATGGTAAAGGGTACAGCACAAAAAAAAACACAGCATATCCTCGAAGTGAATGATGATGAGTGCGCGAAGCACCGGGGGATCATTCTGGTAATCCACAGGTACGGACGAGAGATAAAGAGAGCGCGCGTCGGGAACGAACGCCCTTGTGCACCGCAGCGCCCCTAGCTATGGATGAGAAAGAGAGCGCGCGGCGGGAACGAGAGAAAGAGAGCGCGCGTCGGGAACGAGAAAAAGAGAACGCGCGTCGTGAACGAACGCCTTTGTGCACCGCAGCGCCCCTAGCTAAGGACGAGAAAGAAAGAGAGCGCGCGTCGGGAACGAGAGAAAGAGAACGCGCGTCGGGAACGAACGGCCTTGTGCACCGCAGCGCCCCTAGCTAAGGACGAGAAAGAAAGAGAGCGCGCGTCGGCAACGAGATAAAGAGAACGCGCGTCGGGAACGAACGCCCTTGTGCACCGCAGCGCCCCTAGCTACGGACGAGAAAGAAAGAGAGCGCGCGTCGAGAACGAGAGAAAGAGAACGCGCGTCGGGAACGAACGCCCTTGTGCACCGCAGCGCACCTAGCTAAGGACGAGAAAGAAAGAGAGCGCGCGTGTCGGGAACGAGAGAAAGAGAACGCGCGTCGGGAACGAACGCCCTTGTGCACCGCAGCGCCCCTAGCTAAGGACGAGAAAGAAAGAGAGCGCGCGTGTCGGGAACGAGAGAAAGAGAACGCGCGTCGGGAACGAACGCCCTTGTGCACCGCAGCGCACCTAGCTATGGACGAGAAAGAAAGAGAACGCGCGTCGGGAACGAACGCCCTTGTGCACCGCAGCGCACCTAGCTACGGACGAGAAAGAAAGAGAGCGCGCGTCGGGAACGAGAGAAAGAGAACGCGCGTCGGGAACGAGAGAAAGAGAACGCGCGTCGGGAACGAACGCCCTTGTGCACCGCAGCGCCCCTAGCTAAGGACGAGAAAGAAAGAGAGCGCGCGTCGGGAACGAGAGAAAGAGAACGCGCGTCGGGAACTAACGCCCTTGTGCACCGCAGCGCACCTAGCTACGGACGAGAAAGAAAGAGAGCGCGCGTCGGGAACCAGCGAAAGAGAACGCGCGTCGGGAACGAACGCCCTTGTGCACCGCAGCGCACCTAGCTACGGACGAGAAAGAAAGAGAGCGCGCGTCGGCAACGAGAGAAAGAGAACGCGCGTCGGGAACGAACGCCCTTGTGCACCGCAGCGCACCTAGCTACGGACGAGAAAGAAAGAGAGCGCGCGTCGGGAACGAGAGAAAGAGAACGCGCGTCGGGAACGAACGGCCTTGTGCACCGCAGCGCCCCTAGCTAAGGACGAGAAAGAAAGAGAGCGCGCGTCGGGAACGAGAGAAAGAGAACGCGCGTCGGGAACGAACGCCCTTGTGCACCGCAGCGCCCCTAGCTAAGGACGAGAAAGAAAGAGAGCGCGCGTGTCGGGAACGAGAGAAAGAGAACGCGCGTCGGGAACGAACGCCCTTGTGCACCGCAGCGCACCTAGCTATGGACGAGAAAGAAAGAGAACGCGCGTCGGGAACGAGATAAAGAGAACGCGCGTCGGGAACGAACGCCCTTGTGCACCGCAGCGCCCCTAGCTACGGACGAGAAAGAAAGAGAGCGCGCGTCGAGAACGAGAGAAAGAGAACGCGCGTCGGGAACGAACGCCCTTGTGCACCGCAGCGCACCTAGCTAAGGACGAGAAAGAAAGAGAGCGCGCGTGTCGGGAACGAGAGAAAGAGAACGCGCGTCGGGAACGAACGCCCTTGTGCACCGCAGCGCCCCTAGCTAAGGACGAGAAAGAAAGAGAGCGCGCGTCGGGAACGAGAGAAAGAGAACGCGCGTCGGGAACGAACGCCCTTGTGCACCGCAGCGCACCTAGCTATGGACGAGAAAGAAAGAGAACGCGCGTCGGGAACGAACGCCCTTGTGCACCGCAGCGCACCTAGCTACGGACGAGAAAGAAAGAGAGCGCGCGTCGGGAACGAGAGAAAGAGAACGCGCGTCGGGAACGAGAGAAAGAGAACGCGCGTCGGGAACGAACGCCCTTGTGCACCGCAGCGCCCCTAGCTAAGGACGAGAAAGAAAGAGAGCGCGCGTCGGGAACGAGAGAAAGAGAACGCGCGTCGGGAACTAACGCCCTTGTGCACCGCAGCGCACCTAGCTACGGACGAGAAAGAAAGAGAGCGCGCGTCGGGAACCAGCGAAAGAGAACGCGCGTCGGGAACGAACGCCCTTGTGCACCGCAGCGCACCTAGCTACGGACGAGAAAGAAAGAGAGCGCGCGTCGGCAACGAGAGAAAGAGAACGCGCGTCGGGAACGAACGCCCTTGTGCACCGCAGCGCACCTAGCTACGGACGAGAGAGAAAAACGCTGGAAGCGTTCTGCGGAAGCCGGAAGCTAGCTTCCGGAACCGGAAGCGGAACCGGAAGTGGAAACGGAAGCGGAAGTCGGCTTCCGGTTACACTATACATATACATATATATGTATATATGCGTATACATACATAGCGGTCTCCATGCCAACCAGAGCTACGGGCTTACTCCATCTAGTGAACACTTCATAAAACTGCAGGTGGCTACATACGGAGGAAGGACAGACCCACGCCCTAAGGAGCTTCGCCCCTAAAAAAAATGACAGCAGATCCAGCCAGCGATCTCTAACATATGTTGTTGGGTCCAAGCAGCTCCCGCTAGACGTAGGAAGCAACACCTAGCGTTATACGTCGCTGGCTGCCCCCGGAGCGCCCCGGAGGCCCGCGGTTCCGCCGCGCTACACAAGGGTGACGCCGACTGTGCGTCTTCGCATTTTTCGCGCCGTATCCTTTACAATGAACATGTCCCAACTCTCTCATTTCCATACAGGTTCTTGCCCTCTCTATCGCGCACATCAAATTAGATCACGTAAAACCCACAGCTCGCGGGCCGCGCATGGAACATCGATACCGGGACATTACGTCGACGCTCTGCAGTGCCTGATCGCGTGAAACGTCACCTCAGCGGTAACGGTGACCCCAGCGACGCCCAGCTAAATATATGTCCTGTCGAGGGCGTACCTTGTCCTTCTTCCGCCGGACCCGAGGTGCCAGGCACTGGCGAATTGTGGCTGCAGGCTTCGCTGATCTCTCTTAGCTGACTGATGCTAAGCTGCCGGATTTCTTGCACAGTCAGGGTAACGTCGTAGTCTCGCTCCAGCAGCTGCTTCACCTCGATGCTCATCAAAGAGTCGATGCCCAGCTCGCCGAGGCTGATGGTCGGGTTCATCTTCGATGTGTCTTTGATCCCTGTACGACAGGTAGTAAGGAAAGTTTAGAAGTGTCCATGGATCGCAGATTCATTGCTTTAGTCTATGAAACAGCGTCCCGTGTTTCACCTTAGATCCCTCGTAGGAGCGCTCCTATTCACGTATCTGTCACGTAAACTTCACTCTGGTTGTAATAATGGAACTTATTGGCCAGTGCTAACCTGCAAACATTCTGCGGCTTAGTGTACCCTGTTATTTTATTTGCCGAAAATGCTTAGCTTCCTGAGGCTCCAAGAAAGTTTAGTTGCACGATACCATTTGTACAGAAATTTTATCGGCTACTGGCTTCTCACAAAATAGATAAATACCCTGTTGGGTAAAAGGAACGATTACATTTTACAGAGGTATATCTGTGCATGTCGACAAAGTGGCATGTCATCATGTTTGTTTGGGCAAAATCTATTATGTTTACAAAACGCATACATTAAGGTTCTCGTTCATCGTGATATTCTTTCATCCTCGATAAGGGCACGTTCACACTGGGGAATCCGGCGTGTACAGCGAACGAAATTCTCTTGCCGCCGAAATTCGCGTCGTTCACACTGCTTGCCCACCGTGCCGCCGGAACGCGACACAGCGCCATCTGCGGTGTAAAGCGCTAACCTCCAAGTAAGTGCGGGAATACCCGGATGTTCCCGCGGCACGTAACTGCGCAGTTATCGTCGCTCGCGTAGAGTTCGTGTGTTTTTATTTTGCGCCTCATTCAACGACGATGAACCCTGAGCAAAAAGAGGCAGTAGCGCTAGGCCTGTTTAACAAGCACCTTTCTGACGATGCATGACGCGCAGAAGCATTCGCCGGAGAGGCGACGCCAGCGGCGGTGGTGGGTTCGTCCTGCTCTGCAAGAGCGTGAAAAGCTTGGTGACACCACCAAATGTGCGAGATCGTGACGTGGAGTACTACCGAGAGTAAGTTGAGATGTATTGTTATTTGTGGCAACAATTAATTACGGGAAATCGGATACCTCGATGTGGCCTCGACTCGGCCGCCATCCTCGAATTTTTTTACTCGCGCTCCGATTGGTCCGCGGTAAGGGAATCCGGCGGCAGCTGCCGCAAAAATCGGTCCGAGACGGCTCGGCGCGAAAAGGGCAATTCCGGCGGATCTCGCCGCCGCCGAACTGGGTTCCGCGCCGCTCCAGACGCCGAATGTCTCACAACAATGGTGGCGTGATTTGCGCTGCCAGCGACGCTGCAGGCGTTGAGCCTTGACGCGTCGCTGGCGGCGACGCGTCTCACGAGACGCGTCTAATAACGCGTTCACACGCGTTATTAGACGCGTGTGGACGCGTCTTAATAACAGTGTAATCCCATTACATGGGAATTTCGTTACCTCACCAGCGTTTTTAACAGCGAAGCTGTTTAAGCCTGCCGTAATGTGTGCCGCCTGTCACTTCGTTGCCAAGCAACCACCTCGCGGAGCGTCGTGCGCTGTGTTCCGGACAGAGAAACGAGAAAATGAGAGTGCGCGCGTGGCGCGCTATACTCAGGAGAGGATGCTCGGGAGAGAGAAAACTAGACAAACAAATTGTAGGACGCCATCCACGCTTCCCGCCCTAAATGCTCGCGGTGTACGTGACTGCAGCAGGTGCCTCTGTCGGCGGCTCAGCCATGCTCCCACCAGCTGCGCGCTACTGCGCATGCACCGTGACGTCATCCTGACGTGTCGTCTGCTGCGCGCCGCCGTTCACTGCACCGTTACTAGATTACTTTGCCAGTTTGCAAACTCCGCCGGGATGCAGCGGCAAAACGTGGCCCCTCTCGGTTCCCGCTCGCGAGGTGGCGCTGCCGACATCGTTGGCCTGGTCGCATCATGGTTACGGAGCCTGCGCGCTGTGTTAGACGCATTTACGCAGTTAATTCTGTGCAAGGGCAGTTATTTCCGAGATTGTGAGCAAACGTTATTTCGATTGTGCAACTAGCGTATCGTTTCAGCCACTAGTGCGATTCCACACGGCAGAGATGTGACTGAGATCCCTCAATCTAGCTAGTGCTATGCGGGACTCTTATCCATTCAGCTGTGAAGATTATTCGGGTTCAGTTCTTTTTAATTTAGTTCTATATAAGATTACGTGTTTAGGTGGGTCAGGCAACATAAGTATCTGATGCCGCCGAAAATATTGAAATTTAGAACCACTCGTTTGTTCGCGAACAGTTAATGCCAGGATACGCGTTTTTTAAAAGCAAGATACCGAAGTACTTCAGTGAAAGCACGCCGTTTTTAAGGCTATGAAACGCGAAAGAAGACGAGAATAGCACAAGTCAAATTGAAAACAATTTATTAAGGCGAAAACCGTAGATGGCTCATGGGCCGCAAAATCCGATGGCCAGCGTTACGGCACCTAAATTCATGGTGCCACCAGCAAAGGTCGTGGTTTCGAGTGCCTTAGTTAACTCTACCCGAATTAACATAGAGTTCATTGAGGCACTCGAACCCACGATCTTTGATGTAACTTAAGGCAAAGTTAATTAAGACACAGTTATTTAGGATATAGTTAATCATGGCACGCGGACCCACGACCGTTGGTGGGAGTCGAATCCTCAACCATTGGTGTTAATTAAGGCGACGTTAATTAAGGCGTACTTTATCAAGATATAGTTAATTTAGACACTCGCACCCACGAGATTTGGTTTAATTAGGGAGAAGTTAATTGAGGCACAATTAATTAAGGTACTCGAACCCATGACCTTTGGTGGGAAAGAACAAGTAATAGGAAGTAAGTGCACGTTAAAGGTGGTTAAAATTAACCCGGAGTCCCACACTACGGCGTGTCTCATTATCATATCGTGGTTTTGGAACATATAAAACACCAGAATTTAATTAGATTTTTTAAACTCACGATGCATTGGAATGAGAATATCAAGCAATAAAATGAATTTCTCGTGAGCGTGCACGCTTTCGCATTCATTCTGTTTAGCGTATGCTAAAGTGACTGCCAGCTTTTTGAACAATGGAACAAACATCAACTGGGAATCTTCTATTTGTTATGATTAATTAACGTCTTTATCTCTCTCTCAACTGGGAATCAGATTTAAAAAGCCAAAGTTACAAAAGACGCGCTTTTTTGTTTGCTACAGCCATCTATTCCTTGGTTTCTTATCGATGGTTAAAATCTCGGGAGAAAAAGTGCATTCTTGTCCCAAGTTGCAGCGGGAGCACACGCTGCACGAGCTGCGTCGATAGATCTCGCTGGGACTCACAGAGATTGCGATCACTACGCAACAAAGTTGAACCATAGAGAAAGAAAAAAAAGTTAAGAGAGGACACTCCGCGAAATCTGGCCTCAGGAAGTACGTCACGACAACGTAACAAACTAGTGCTCTCACCAAACGCCAGAGGACGCAAGTGCGAAAAACAAAAAGTTATCATCAATTAAACAGAATGTTTTTTACAAAATAATAATTATGCGCCTATATTTGACATGTTATTTATACATAAAAACAATTTATTCAACGCACCTTACGTGGTTATTTTTGTTCAGCCGCATTGCCATAAGCAGCATCTACGATTTCGCGCCGAGAGTACTCGCCATACCAGCATGCGACAAGCCCAGGCATGACCATAGTACAGTTCTAGTACACTGTAACCATAGGCATGACAGCGGGAAGGTTTCGTCAACGTCGGCTGCTTCGGTGTTTTTGTGTGTGAGACAGCAGGTAAGGTACGTTTTCAAGCGAAGCTTGTTGAATTACATGTTGTTGGACTAGTCGGGTCATTGAATCAGAAAAAGGTTACAACTGCGCGAATAAGACGCCATGTAAGAAACATAAACACGCCCACACGCGTTGCGCTTCGTGTGGGTGGGCGTTTCTGTGTTTCTTACGTGGTGTCTTATTCGCGCAGTTGTAATCTTTTTCTGGAGCTTGTGAGGACGGCGAGGTTTGCTAAAAAACAGTTTGCGGCTGTATGCGGCGGCAAGACGTGAACATTGTGCAACGTATGCAGAATCGCGTTCGGCTCGATGGAACGGAACGCCTCCGTCCCATCGTGGAACCCGTACAAGAACGCGTACAAGATTTCGCCCTAGTATAGCAAACTGGGGCACGGCGTCAAGCCGAGGCGACGCGTGCTGTGCGCTGAGCTCGGTGCGAAACATGCCGACTGTGCGGCTGTTAGCAATATAGAGCATATGCTCTGGCGATGCCCCTCGTTACAGGGGCCAAATCGCATCACGGAACAAGAATAGAGCTCTGCCATCCAGAGCTCAGAACTGTCACGACAAACTTGGGCTGTCCAGAGAGCCCACGATGCGCCGGTTAGGCTAGGCCTACCCGTCCCCACGTGGGAGCGGCCCGCAGCTCTACCCTAGGGCAGGGCTTCTCAGGACCTAGTGAATAAAGTTCTTTGTCTGTCTGTCTGTTATGAAAACATGTGTTAGAACCGCAAGTTTCTTCAGCCATAAAGAATCGTCTGCTATACTTTTACATTATGAGTTATCAGCGCAAAGTGGTATAGGTCTGCTACAGGTAATACATTGAGCTGATCAAAGATAGGCATTTTATTTGCATCACAGGGAATATTCGTAGCTAAGCGAATAACCATCTCTTGTAAAATTCCGTTCCGACAGAGGACGAATAGGCCAACATCGCGGTATTCAGATAAAGACGTTTTCACTAGAGCAAAAATATAGGCTAATTGCCTACTCATGATGATCTAATACCAACGCGTGAAACGAAGTACGAACATATGAGATAGCTGTGTATGTCTGTTCTATGTTCGCCCCTTGCTTTACGCACTGTTATTAGATAATCCGTATATTTTGAACCATTCAGATGAACATTTGCAACGTGGCGGTAATAGTAGAAAAAAACAGTATGTTCCATCATGTGGTGCAACAAAAGTGTGTCGCTCCCCTTTAGGAGGCAGTCAGACAGGGCCTCGCATCAGTGAGGAAACACCGCTATTTGTTAATGCGTGGAGGAAATAGTGGGTGGGCTACCATAGCAACACGGTAGACGCGATCAGTAGGTAAACGAGAATCGCTGTACAAGTTAACATATATGAAAACTACCACCCATTGGCCGTGGCATACAATCGGATGCCGCGAGACTGATGATTGGAGATAACTCGGATGACTGAAATAACTAGGAAATTTTCGGGACTTATTATCCAAGCACATAACGTCGCTATTGTTTTACACTGTAGGAATATGTCATTTCTGGCATGTGGGTTCACACAGGAAAACTTCGATGATAGCATATCGTATACAAATTGAGGTTGAAAAATAATCTGGACGGGCTGCACCGGCTGCTACGTGTGCTGGACCGCTGCAGAAGTTCAACCCCGAGAGAAAGTAAAGAACATATCACATACAATCATTTGCTGGAGCCCGATGTAATGTTCTCCGTGAACAAGCTTACATTCGTGTATTGTTACACTCTGCACAGCGGAACTTATACAAACTTTTCTCCGAAACTCGAGAGCAAACTGCTCCACAATGGTTGTTATGCGGAACTACTTAGCAGGACATAAAACACAGCGGACATACTTCAAAACTCCTGAAGTTTGACACTAATGCCGGCTGACTATAGAATACTGACGGCATTACCCTATATAAATGCGCTCAAGAAGCAAAATTCTGCAGAGAAAGCACCGCTCTACGATCACAATTCAAGCGCAGGTTTTGTAAAGGAAACAAAACTGCGAACTTATGGGTTTGAAGCACACATATGAAATCATCGTAAGAATAAAACATGTTAAAGACGGCGTCATGAAGGTAACAGAGATTCAGAAACACTCGGACTGTGCCCAGCGATGAAAGAGTTGTACTTTGAGACCTACTGGCGGCATGGTGGACAGACTTGCAGAAGGTGCAGAAACGAGATGTCGTTGAAGAAATATTACTAGAAAAGGACACGTATCATTAGGAAAAATGACGGAACTTGCCTCGGTCCTCAATGAGACCTGTGATATCGGCAGGACATTCGTCTACTTATCGCGGACTTAAAAATACTTGCAGTATAGAATACTGTGTCACTGTGAAATTAAAAAAAACGAAAACAAAAAGTGAATTGGAACAAATTAGTTGTTCCTCTGAAGAGTAGAACGGCTGAAAACGTTTTTTGATTGCTTGAAAATACGTGGCCAATGGTTGAAAATTATTAAAGCACGAGAAGAAATTCCCGGAGATTGAATAATGAAGTGTTAAAGAATTGGCTTTCTGGGATTTCCCATACAAGTATAAGATTCTTTAGTACGATATTGTTTCAGGGTTACTTGAAGGTTATCGGAAATAAGAACATATTTTACCACTGTTTAAACTGAGCAAAAAAAAAACACAGTGGAGCCACAACACTGCATTCAACATTAGCATGCAACTTCTGTTAAGAAAACTTTGCAAAATGTTGGTCGTCGGTTGTTTTTATGTAGTGCTCAGAAGAGAAAGGATGTGCGAATTCATAATTAATCATTCTAAAACTTATCTCATGTGTCTTCGCTGCTGATACTGACAGCCTTTTATTTCAGAATAATTCGGTGTATCTACATTTTGCCACGAAACTAAGGCTGGCGACACGACATCAGTCTGCTGCACTCTAACAAATTTGAACGAAAAAAATTGAGGAGTCTTATGTGCCAAATCAACGATGTGTTTATAAGGCAAGCCATCGCGTCAGACTCAGGATTAATTTAGACCACATGTGGTACTTTAACGTGCACCTAAATCTAAGTAGACGAGCTTGTTGGTACTTCGCCCACATCGAAATGCGGCCATCGCAGCCGGGATGGAATCCGTGACTTCGAGCTCGGCAGTGCCACACCATAGCCACTGGGATACCGCTACGGGTACAAAATTTATAAACAGCTGAAGTGGATCGGCGGTCATGTAGAACCTCTCTTGTGCATCTGTACCTTTGAATGGGACTGGGCGCGACATTTTGTCACATAAACATTCAAACTTGATATATGTCCCTGAAACGTGGCCATTACTCCTGTCGTCGCAAAATTGAATCCCATATTATGCTAGTTCGGTCACCTTTTTCCTTTGTCTAGACTGAAATTGGATCAAATATTTCTTATGCAAAAGCAAGAAGCCATAATTGAAGGTAGCTTGCATTACAATGAATATTTGGGTGGAGCACATAGGCTCACGTTTTCCAACAGCAAAGCCTCGTGCTCCGTTATTAGCTTGAAGGGGAAGCTAGTTGTCAATACGAGGTTGAAATTAAAGGAGGGAGCATAAGCTCATGCAAAGTGCACAAATTTATATTTCTCAGATATTTGACAAAATCCTAACTTGAAGACTAATATATCACTTCTAATGCTGAACAAAACAGGGCCGCCAGGGCAAGTCAATCATGCCATCTTGTGTTCACGTCAATCCGTACTGACCTTTCGTTTTGAAGTAGGCCATAACTCATGTCACCTGTTTAATGAGCGAAGCTTTATTGTGTGTGTGCGAGAAAGCATGTACGCTACAAGAGCACAGCGTTACATCGAAGCACGCAACTCCGATAGTGAACCTACCCATCACAATTTAGGTCAAACAGTGTATCCTCCCGCAATCGCACTTGCAGGAACATTGCCGCCGCAGAGGTACAGCAACAATCATTCATACAATGTTAAACCGATGCAGAAAAAAAGCGCAGCTGTAATACAGCTCCGTAATTGCAAAGACTGCGTGATGTGTCTGCAAGCTAAAAAACAAAGTGATAATATAGTTACTTCTTTGCCCCTGCAGCTGTACAATTTCCTAGAAATGTGCATTGTCAGAATAAATTGCCTACATGTGTATAATAATTATATCATTACACCCTATAACCGCTGAAAATCAAACTTGACTTTTTCGCCCGACGATCAAGTGCCAGCAGTGTTGTACACGTTCCTCTAAAACAGGAACGAAAGCTCGTTCCTCGTTCCTTGCCAATATTGAAACGAGTTCCCATTACAAGCGTTCCAGTTACACTTGGAACATTGGACCGTGTCGTTACATTAACTTTACATTTTATGATTCTTTAATTAAAATATAGTGTCAGATTATCTGGAAATAAAAAAACCCAAAGAAACGCTCCTATAAGAATCTTTTCAGGAAGCACCGGACATACTCTAGACATTTCTAACTGTAACTGTGGTGCTCGTCTATTACACGTTCAACACATATGCCACATTCCACTTCAGTCTTCAAATGCGCAGTCAGGATACTGCGCTTCAGATGCGCAAATAGAAACTTACTCACATGCATCAATATATTTAAATTTCTTGCACAAGAAACCACATTGAAGGAAACAATACGTATGCGTTTAATGAATGCTAATTCAATATTGCAGTATGAGTGGGAAAAAAAGTTGTCGCAGTTTCAGCTGAAAGACGAAGCATCAGTTTCGATAGCAAATTTGTAGAGAGCTATACGGAGTAATCATAGTAGCTTTATCAGCTGTATAAACTTGTACATGCAGCAGCACTGGCAACACGCAGATCTGTTGTCGACGCCGTCGGCGTTTTGCCCGCGTTCGCACAAAATGCGTGCGGCGTTGGTGACTGTTGCCGGAACTCTGATATAAATAGGCACTTGGTGCCGCAGCTTTACGTCGCCTCCCCTCCCCCCCCCCCTCGTCCCCCTCCCCCCCGACGGCCTTTCACGCGTCGGAAGAAGGCGCGTTTGCTCTACATATAGGTGATTGTAAAGGAGGAAAGAGACGCCTACTTCTGCAGCCCTTAAGGGAGCACGGCGCAGAACGCGCGTTTGTTCTCCGCCGTGCGTTCACTCCCCGTGAAAGCGCGCGTCCTTCGCGCCCTTTCACTCGCACATATAGCGTTCGGCGGCGCGCGGTGACGATTTCATCTCTATTGACGTCATACGGAACCTCATGGCGAGGGCGACGACGACGGCGACGCAGACGGCAGAAATCTGCTTTGGAGTGTCCATATAATTGCTATCGCAATAAAATAAATGTCCAGAATACATATTGGCAACTTAGTTAAGTCCCTTGTTTGAACTCGGCAAGAGTTATTTATATCTCGATGTTGGTGCCTGACAGACGAAACCGTTTTTCAAGCGAAGCTTGTGTTGCCTCACAAATGTTGGCGGTGGTGGTGGCGGTGTCACGCTAAAACCCTATCGAAAACGTGTTAAAGCTCGCGCCTTGTTCCCTTGGTATATACCAAAATTGGCTGGAAGGGTACGAATGTATGACTAACATGACTGATAGGTCATGACATCAATAACATCACATGCTCGTCAGTTACGTCACAATTAACGATAATAAAATCACGTGTGGCGCATACCCGCATAGGATATGCGACGTATGAGCCAAGGACAAGAAAGGAAGGAGAGAAGGAAAGAAAGAAAAGAAGAAAGAAAGAGAGAGAGAAAGGAACAAATATGGAAAGAAAGAAATCACGTGGGGCTCATGGAGGGGCCGCACATTTCAACTCCGCTCCCAGAGTAGAGCTGGTGCGGGGAAAGCGCGCGTGCGCGAAATAACGTGACGCGCTGTACCAATCAGGGTCGATTGGTGTGTCACGGGGAGAGAAAGGGAAGAAAACGGGCTTGGCGCACGCTCCGCCGGGCTTCCCTCGCCTCAGATCAGTTTCGGCGTGCGGATGGGAGGGCCGCGCGTGGTGTGCTCCGCCGAGGAGCAGGCTGCGTTTGAGCGACGGCGCTGCGAATGTCCCGGGAAAGGGCTCGTCGTCGACGCGCCGGATTTTAGCGAGAGGGCTTCCGAAGCCCAGGCGAAAGCCCAGGCGAAGCCCAGAGCCGCGTACCCGGAGTTGAGGAAGCGCGATATTGAGGCCTAACGTCAGCGAAGAGCCGCCGACCCTGAGTTTAGGGCAAACGAAGCAGAACGCCTGCGACAGTGTGGTCTTGCCGCAAGCTTCGTGTACCCCAATTTTCTCAACAGGGGAGGGGCTGGTGATTTTTTGTCAGCACTACGTTGGCAATGTTGAAGAGCCATTCCACCAAAATGCTTGAGGGAACTGCCGTGTTGTACTTGAGGAAAAGTTGGTTCAATCCCTCGAAGCTCTTCTTTCGCGACAGCGGGTAGTTAAATGGTACTAGCAAGTACCGCGACAGCTCATCCTGTGCCTCGGCTGGAAGTGTTCGGTGCCCGTGAGGATGTGAGGGCTGGAAACTTTCCATCAGCCGCGAAATACCTCGAGTGGCGATGCGATCTTGACGTCATGGTTATTTTGAGGCAGGCCGGTATGGAGGAAAGAAACTACAGGAGGGAGAGTCACGTGACAATCTTGAAATCTAGTAATAAAAATGCAATGGCGAACTAAAAAAAAATGCCCCACAGTCAGGTAACAGGCAAGCGTTAGTTCTTTGTGCCTCACGGGGTCGCCCATCCGCCCTGCGTGACGTGCTGTGTACGTGCGTGCGTCTGTTCAATGCTGTGGAACGTTTACAGAAGGAACGCTGTTCCTTCTGCCGTTCCTTCATAAACGTAACGAGTTACAGTTACAGTTCCACCGACCCTTAATGGAACGGTGGCGTTCCCCCCAAAAGGAACTAGTTCCAGGAACGCCGTTCCGGACAACACTGAGTGCCAGTAAGGCTCTTTGCTGGTTTGCTTGGTTTCAACGAGCGGTGGTAATAAGTGCGGCATTATACATCTTGATAATAGGCGGAGTGGTTAGGATGGCAAGACTGTTGAACTAGTTTCATTGATGGGAGGGCACTAAACGGCTAGCGCTCCGAAAAATTGGAGGACGCTTAAGCAACGCCTTTAAGAGTTGAACGCTACAGCGTTATCGGGACCCGTTCGCATCACATATTTCTTTGAGTAGGCTTCACTGCAACACAGAACGTGGGAAAGCCAGCTTACGAAGACCTAGTTTACACCAATCCCTTCAAAGTCGGCTTCACTAACAGCAGAAATTAATTGCTAGAAAACGTTTTTCCAGGGCCAATACAGGTCGTCTTATATTAAAATGTGATGGCCCTAGGACCTTTTTTATTATTTTAATGATTGTTTGTGATTGCCCCCACGCACGCGCGTGTGCAAAACGCATTCGGCAGGCCAATTCCCTATTTGACCTGCCGAGGATGCGACTGCCATCTGCATAAGATTTTCTCAAGTAGTCTACCCGAGCGCGCCGCTGTTGGTATGGTAGAAATTCTCGCAAAAGGGGTTTGTGTTTGAGTTTCCTCGTAACAGAATTATGTTTTCTCGTACATTCAAATATCAGTCCGAGGGAACCATATCTGTAGGTTGTGTTTAAGTCGTACTTTACCATTTTTCTGACAGATTTGAATGTGAGAAATTAAATGTTTGCTCACTAATACCTTGCACCACGCGGAGGGCCTGCGCAGTCGGGGTGGTTCGGGATGATTTTCTCCTGCACTAACACCTTGCGCCACGCGGACAGCCTGCGTGGTCGGGGTGGTTCGGGCTGATTTTCTTCGCCACGGACGCCTGCATCCACACCGACGCCGACGCCGGATTTTGTGCGACACGGGGCCCTTCACGCTTTCGCGTTAAAAGGTTTGCCTTGACGCTGGAGGACCACAAAGCACCTCCGCAGGGTCGTCACGCTGTTTATTTTCGCTCGTAGTCTCCGTTCGTGAACCGTTTTCGGAACATAAGCTTACCAGCCTAACAGACTTGGAGACGATTATAATTGACATTTCTAAGAAGTGGTACTGTTTTCGATCAATAACTTTACTCCTGAGAAAGTTGTCCAGTTGGTCCCGAAATATAGGTTGCAACAGGCCTTAGTTATAGGTTGGAAAAAACGCGCATTAAAGGAACGCTTTATTTGCCTCTTCAACTTTTCTTTTACCATCTTGTACGATCGATGGGCAAGTTTCGGAGATTGTGCGAGTCTGTAGCGGTGATAATGCAAACTAAGGCGGCCTCTGGCGGCGGCGGATGAAGGCAAACGCAGGCGCGATCCCAACTAAAAACACGCCATCAGACGTCCTAACGTCGCCATACCGTCACCCTCATTACGTTGCCTCAGTTCTACTCTCGACATTCCTTTGTTGTGATGCTTCCGTCATCGTTCCATCGGTGCCACTTTCTTATCGTCACTACCTCGATTATCTATGCGTCGTCGTCAATCCATCGTTCTGACGCAATCGCTATTCCGTTAGGGTCACTCCGTCTCGCCATGCAGTCTCCATGCTGCACCGTCGTTATCATATCGTCACATGCCGTCGTTGTCATGCTGTCGTTGTCCTGTCGTCGTGGTTGTACCGCCGTCGTTATAACGTGGTGGTAGTCAATCGTCATCATTTTGTTATTGCCATTCCAGCTTCGTCATGCCATTGTCGTCATATCGAAATAAGCATCCAGCGTATGCTATATGCTATAGTCAGTTTATGTATACAGATTCAGTTTCCAAATGTTCACCCCTGCCGCATCGCCTGCTTGGCGTGTACTTGGCGTTTCCTAGCCACCCTCATCACATACCACAACAGAGCTGATTAGTAAGTAATTGGTGTATTGAACAATTAGGCCTTTATAGTGTTCTGCACCCATTTATGTGACGTAGCATGCCCAGTGCCTAACGTTGGCGCCATAGAGGTGCCTTGAAGAGCGGTCAGTACCATGTGACCCAGGTTAGAGCCAGAGGTTCACTGAAGCGCGCAGGACAATCAGTTGTTCAGAGCCGGTGGCTCATGTTGGTGGCAAAGGAGTTCATTCAAGACCGTTACATACCCAGTGGCATTCACCTCGTAGCCTATCAGCCCCTTGCCCTCTCCACGCGTCAGGTGCGACATATCTCTAGCGGCCTCGAGAAACATCTAGCGCGTGCCACGAGCGGCCATTCGCGCGGCAATCACGCATGTATTCGCGAGCTTCGTTCATGCTTGCAAAAACACTTATACGTATCACGCATTGAGGAATCGAAACCTGTATCGGAAGTTTTTGATGTTGCTCTACAATTTTGTCATTGACCTTTTTTTTATTATAATATTTGACAAGGTAAATAATTAAATAAGAGTAACAATGTAATTAAGCGGAATGCAAAAAAATATGTGAGTATCTTCAAGCAACGACAAACAACATTAGCATGGTTCTGTCCTGCTAGGCGGCATTTTCATATTTTTAAAGTTTGGCTAATGTTATGTGGGAAACCCGGTATATAACCCCATAGCACCCCAAGTATACGCTTGGAGCGCATTGGGTCACGCGTTACAGAGAGAGACGGATAGACGGGAAGAATTCTGAGGAAAGTAGAAGCAGAATGCTTTGGCAATAAAATAGCATGTACACCATAACTGAGATATCTTGAGTTCAAGTTTATGAACTCAAAGCTGGATTTTTTTCTAATGATATAGCAACCGAATGACGAAAAAATATGAAAGGAAATTATTGCGGTCCCTTTCGAACTCATAAAAGAGCCATCTTCCATAATATACTCTTTCGGACAGCATACGTGCTAGCAAATAATGCTGTTAGTACAGTCTGTTTCACTCTGACTTTATCATAAATAAAATTCATACAGCCAAATTCATAGTTTGCCGACATATTCGTAGTGGTATGCAGCTCCCAGAATTAAACGAAGGCGCTCGAGAAGCGCCAATGCAAAATTTAGAAAAATAAACTCTGTTAGATTGATAATTTCAGAGCTTTAAATTATTTTAACGCTAGAAAAAACAACGGCTTGCTAGTGATAAAAATTTGCCGCGTATCTGCGTGCTTCGCTGCAAATGTCGTCGAAAGACGATAGTCTTCTGCCGGCCGTACTACATGAGTGCTGGTCTGATCCGCGGCCACCCGTGATGCTGTTCTCGTACCATTTCCGTCCTGGCATGAAGGTTTGTTTGAACAGATTTCATTTTACCGCATTATTTCATCAAGCGGCCATTTATGTTTTCCCTGCCTCAGACAGCGCTTCCTTTATGTTGAATCGGCCGCATCTGGCTGGCATTGATAAAATTGAGGAGGCGCTGCGTGAGACATGGACGCCATCTGGCAATACATGGGGAAACATGAGCTTGTGCAGAGGGTTTCCTTCCTCCATGGCAGAGGGCGCTCGTCGGCGCGCAGTCGGGGAACGTCGTTCGTCGGCGCGCATAGCATGGCATTTTCAGCGCAGCTTAAGAAACTAGGGTCTTTAGAGTTACGTATCTATGTATTTTCTATTAAAGGAACACACCTCCTAATACTTACCTAGTGATGTTGCGCCTCAGATATGTGTAATATTTACTTTGTGATCGATAACGTTCACAAGTATGAACAGCCGTACCAGTTTAAGTAGTGTGGGCGCTAAGCAAGTGGTCCAACTTTGGCCGGGTGGCTGAATCGGGTGACACAAACAGACAGACAGAGAGACAGACAGACCAAATTTTCAGCGTTTAAGTTCCCCAAGAAAGACTATCGTCTTTAAAAAACCGGCTGATCCCGCGCCCTGTGGGAATCGTTGTTATGCGTAGCAGTGTGCGGGGAGTCGACCAAGTTAACGAAACGATCATGAGAGTACCAAGACGTGAATTTTTCATGACTTACATGACACGCATGTCATGACATTCATGTGAATCATCCTCCGGAGTCCCATTAGCTACACCCCAGAGACCTTAAGGCGAAAGCCTTAGTCATGCTCATGATTATGACTTCGACCATCGACCTTTAGCCTTTTTCTTCACTTAGTACCACATCCGAAACCATTACATTGATTTTTGAGTGTTAATCTTTTTTTCGCTGAGTCGTCCTCATTTTTGCTGAATCACGGTCATGATTATGATTTCTATCACAATCATTAAGTGTTTCATTCAATTAGTGCCCAAGTCCGAACACATTTCAGTGGTTTTTGAGCATTAATCTTTTTTCCCTGAGTCATTGTCATTTTTGCTGAGTCATGCCCATGATTATGACTTCTACCATCATCCTTTAGTGTTTCCTTCACTTAGTACCCCCGTCCAAACCCATTCCAATTGTTTTTGAGTGTTAATATTTTTTTCGCTGAGTCATTGTCATTTTGTTGAGACATGCTCATGACTATGACTTCTGTCACAATACTTTAGTGTTTCCTTCACTTAGCGCCCACGCCCGGACCCATTTCAGTGGTTTTTGAGTATCATTCTTTTTTCGCTGAGTCATTGTCATTTTGCTAAGTCATGCTCATTGCTATGACTTCTGCCAGCATATTTTAGTGTTTCCATCACTTAGTACCCACGCCCGAACCCATTTCAAAGGTATTTGTGTGTTAATCTTTTTTTCTGAGTCATTCTCATTTTCGCGGAGTCATGCTCAGGACTATGACTTCTACCACGATGCTTTAATGTTGCCTTCACTTAGTATCCACGTTCTTTTTCGCTGGGTCATTGTCATGACCTACATGACACGCGTCGTGACATTCATTTATGTGTTCGTCATATTCTCTTTTCATAGTATGCCAATTTTGGTACATACCAAGTTAACGAAACGACCATGAGATCACAAAGACGTAGGCGGCTAGATCGTCATCATCATCATCAGCCTATATTTAAGTCCACTGCAGGACGAAGGCCTCTCCCTGCGATCTCCAATTACCCCTGTCTTGCGCTAGCGTATTTTAACTTGCGCCTGCAAATTTCCTAACTTCATCATCCCACCTGGTTTTCTGCTGTCCTCGACTGCGCTTCCCTTTTCTTGGTATCCATTCTATAACCATAATGGTCCACCGGTTATCCATCCTACGCATTACATGGCCTGCCCAGCTCCATTTCTCCCGCTTAATGTCAACTAGAATATCGGCTATCCCCGTTTTTTCTCTGATACACAGCGCTCTTCCTGTCTCTTAACGTTATTCCGACGATTTTTCGTTCCATCGCTCTTTGTGCGGTCTTTAACTTGTTCTCGAGCTTCTTTGTTAACCTTCAAGTTTCTGCCCCATATGTTAGCACCGGTAGAATGCAATGATTGTACACTTTTCTTTTCAACGACATTAGTAAGCTCCCAGTCAGGATTTGGTGATGCCTGCCGTATGCACTCCACCCCAATTTTATTCAACTGTAAATTTCCTTCGCATGACCAGGGTCCCCTCGGAGTAATTCACCTACATAAATGTACTCCTTTACACAATCTAGGGGCTGACTGCCGATCCTGAATTCTTGTTCTTGTGCCAGGCTATTGAACATTAGCTTTGTCTTTGGCATATTAATCTTCAACGCACCTGTTACACTTTGTTGGCTAAGGTCCACAAACATTTGTTGAACGAGAAGAAAGGGAACCAGGGGCCCGATTTTTATTAATCATATCATAAGAAGCCAACAAACATTAACACCAAGGACAACACAGGGTAAATTACTTGTACTTACTAATTGAATTAAAGAAATGATAAATTAATGGACATGACCCAATTTTATTGTTCTGCAAATTTCTTTCTCATGATCAGGGTCCCCTGTGAGTAATTGACCTAGATAAATGTACTCCTTTACAGACTCTAGAGGCTGACTGGCGATCCTGAATTCTTGTTCTCTTGCCAGGCTATTGAACATTATCTTTGTCTTCTGCGTATTCATCTTCAACCCAATTCTTACACTTTCTCGATTAAGGCCCTCAATCATTTGTTGTATTTCGTCTCCATTGTTGCTGAATAGGACAATGTCATCTGCAAACCGAAGGTTGCTTAGATATTCGCCGTTGATCCTCACTCCTAAGCCTTCCTAGTCTAAGAGCTTGAATACTTCTCAGCATGCAGTGATTAGCATTGGAGAGATTGGAGAGTCTCCTTGCCTGACGCCTTTCTTGATAGGTAACTTTCTACTTTTCTTGTGGAGAACCAAGCTAGCTGTGGAATCCTTGTAGATGTTTGCTAAGATATTCACGTATGCCTCCTGTACCCCTTGATTACGCAATGCCTCTATGAGTGCTGGTATCTCTACGGAATCAAATGCCTTTTCATAATCTATGAAAGCCATATAGAGAGGTTGATTGTACTCCGCAGATTTCTCGATTACTTGATTGATGACATGGATATGATCCATTGTAGAATATCCCTTTCTGAAGCCAGCCTGTTCTCTTGCTTGGCTGAAGTGTTGCCCTGATTCTCTAGGAAATTATCTTGGTGAATATTTTATACAATACTGAAAGCAAGCTAATGGGTCTGTAATTCTTCAATTCTTTAACGTCTCCCTTATGGATATGTATAATGTTGGCGTTCTTCCAGTTCTCTGGTACACTTGAAATTGTGAGGCATTGTGTATAAAGGGCCGCAAGCATTTCAAGCATGATATCTCCTCCATCTTTGATTAAATCTACTGTTATTCCATCTAATCCAGCAGCTTTTCCCCTGATCATGTCTTTCAAGGCCCTTCTAACTTCATCGCTAGTTAAAGAAGGAGCCTCTGAATC
This sequence comes from Dermacentor silvarum, assembly GCF_013339745.2. Classification (NCBI taxonomy): domain Eukaryota; kingdom Metazoa; phylum Arthropoda; class Arachnida; order Ixodida; family Ixodidae; genus Dermacentor; species Dermacentor silvarum. The sequence goes on along the minus strand of NC_051158.1, from coordinate 100,344,064 downwards.
CGATTCATCATTATTTCGAATGAAAGTAGCTTGGCTGTTTTGGGCACTGTACAGGACAGTATAGAATTCTTCCGTTGCTTTTACTGTGTCATCTAAATTGCTGATGATATTACCATGCTTATCTTTCAGTGCAAACGTCTTGCCTTGCCCTATGCCAAGCTTTCTTCGTACTGATACTATTTTACGGCTTCCTCAATCTTTCCCAAGTTATAATTTCGAACATCTCTTACTTTCTTCTTGTTGATAAGTTTTGTCAGTTCAGGCGAATTCTATCTGATCTCTTGAGTTGGACACGTTCATGGTTTGTCGTTTCTTTATTAGGTCCTTCGTTTCTTGGGAGAGCTTACCTACTGGTTGCCTTGGTGCCTTACCACCCACCTCAATTGCTGCTTCTGAGACCAACCTAGTTACGATTTCATTCATTGCCTCGATGTTATCTTCTTCCTGTTCTAAAGCTGCACATTTGTTGGCGAGCGCCAGCCAGAATTGGTCTGCTTTTACCCTTACTGCGTCTAGGTTGGTCTCTTTCCTCTTCACTAATTTCGCTCTTTTTCTCTTCAAATTGAGAGAAATGCTAGACCTCACTAACCTATGGTCAAGGCACTTTACCTTACCTAACACTTCTACATTCTGCACTATGCTTGGATCGGCCGAGGATATGAAATCTATTTCATTCCTTGTTTCTCCATTAGGGCTTTTCCAGGTCCACTTCCTGTTGCTGCCCTTCCTGAAGAATGTATTCATTATTCAGAGGCTCTTCCTTTCCGCGAATTCTACCAACATCTATCCTCTTGCATTACTAGAATCGATGCCGTAGTTGCCAATTGCTTGCTCACCAACCTGGTTTTTGGTTGGTGAGCAACCAAAAGAGTCCGTGGGACCGTCGCCGCGGGCAGGTTCTCGCGCACGGTCGTGGGCCGCATCATTGAGCTTAGGTTTTGCGGGTGCAAGTTTTTTTCCATGTGAGCGGGGAACCAGGAGGGGCATCGTTTGTTCTCTTTTGAGCTCGCCAGTTGTATAGGCGCTACTTTTTTAGATACGTTGCTGCTATCGTAGGCCCGAATTGCGGCACGCGAGTTCGTGAGGACATGGGTAAATGTGGGGTCGGCCATGGCGATGGCTACGGCTCTGTGTTCTGCTTTAGCGCTGGTGGTCGCTGTAACCGATGCGGATGATCGCAACGTTCCGTTGCCGTCCACGACTGCTATCGCTAAAGTCGATGTGTTGCCGCACTGGGCCGCGTCCACAAATGCGATGGCTTCACAATCCGCATTGGTGCAGTCGAGAATCGAGCGGGCGCGGGCCCGGCGCCTGCCCACGTACTATTGTGGGTGGACGTTTCTGGGAAACGGTGAGACTTTGTAGCTGTCTCTAATTTCGCACGGTAGAGTAACCGCGTGCTCGAGATAGGGAGATGGAGAGACATGAGCTTCGTTTAGGATTAGTCTAACGGTTTTGAACGCGGATAGTAGGAGTATTTGCGCCGTAGTCTGAGCCTCGTCGATGTTGTTGTACATGCCTAGCTGATCAACCTTTGCTGCACTTGCTCTTTGTGGAATGCCAAAGACCTGTTTGATGCTCTTGCGCATGAGTGTGTTTAGCTTTGTCTTTTCTATTTTCGTACAGTTGTGGGCAGAGGCTACGCAATTAAAGTGGCTAATAAGGAACGCGTGGTATACGCTCAGAAAGTTACCTTCGCAGAGACCCTTCCTGCGCCCCGAGACTGTGTGGTTGAGTCTGATCATGTTTTCGGTATTGGCGGTTAAGTGTTGGATCGTGAGTCCGTGGCATCCGGCGGCTTCTATTAGGAGCCTAAGAATGCGTGTGTGGTTCACTCGAGCAATCTGTTGTCCATCTGTTGCGTGTAGTGCGATCGGAAGTTCGTCTAGAGGAGTTAGGTAGCGGACTCCTTGACAAGACTTGCGAAATATTAAGAGTTCCGATTTCTTAGAGGATAGTTTGCTTTCCTGTGTCTAGTAGGTACCCTTCTGTGGCATCTAGGGCAGACTGTAATGCCTGCTCCGTGTCTGCCAGGGAGCCTCCCGGGCTCCAGATGGTGATTTCAAGTGCGTATAGAGCGCAGTTTGCGTTCGGGATGTGTCGTAGTTTGTCTGCGAGTCCCTTTATCACTATGTTAAATAGTATTGGAGAGATGAGTGAGCCTTTCGGTGTTCCGACGGAGCCCAGCGTGTAAGGGTCCGACTTAAGTTGTGAGACTCGTAGTCGGGCTTCTCTGTCTTTTAGGAAGGAGCGTACATACTCCTGAAATATCTAGCCGAGGCTGAGGCCTGCCACAGACTCCAGTACGAAGCGGTGCGAGGCGGTGTCGAATGCTTTCGTGAAAACGAGGGCGAAGATGCCTCGAACGTCTTTTGTTTTAACGTCAAAGATCTGTCTCTTTAGGAGTAACATGACATCTTGGGTGGATAGGTCGGGTCGAAACCCTACCATGCTGTGTGGGAGGAGTTTGTGTTCCTCAATGTAGCGTGGGACTCGGTTTTGAACGACGTGCTCGGCTACTTTAGCCACGCATGAAGTAAGGTAGATGAGGCGTAAATTGTCGAGGTTAAGTGGTTTGCTTGGTTTTGGAATGAGGACCACCGTGGCAGTGCGTCATTGCGTTGGTACCTCCCCTGTTTTACACACGCGGTTGATGTCTTCGTGAGTAATGTAATGGCTTGGTCGTCGAAGTTACATAACATACGCTTGGTTACCCCGTCGGGTCCTGAGGCCGACCTGCTGTTTAGGTGGTGTAGCGCCTCTCGGACTTCGGCTTCCGTGAAGACAGCGTCTAGTTCGGGAGTGGTTTTGCACTTTATGCTCGGGTAATCGTTGGGGTGAGCGTCGCCGAGCGGAAGGTATCGTTTGGCAATTTCTTCCTGGAAGGAGTCTTCCGTTCGCCCTTTCTCTTTATGTGAGTGTAGAAGTCGGTCTAGCGCGTGGCTTTGATTATCCTTCGTTTGGCTGTCTTCTAATATGCGTTTCACGAGGTTCCACTTGCCTCCGGTCCCATGTGGCCGTTGATGACCGAACAGAGTTCGCGCCATTGGAGTCTTGTGAGCATCGTACAGTATCGGTCTATGTCTCGCTTGAGGATCGCGATGCGTTTTCGCAGGCATCTGTTGAGACGTTGCTTTTTCCATCGCGCAAGTATCGAGGCCTTGGCCTCGAGTAAGTGCGCGAGGTGAGGGTAAACCCTTGGACCTCCAGTTCCGTTTGTATGGTTTTCGTGGCTCTAGTTACGCCGCCCTTTATCGTATACAGGAGTTCCGCGAAGGAGTCGTACGTGTTCGTATCTTCCTTCCGTAGCTTACGGAAGGTATTCCAGTCTGTGAGGGCGAACGATCGTGTTTGGTATTTCTGTGCGTATGACTAAGTGATCGCTGTCCAGGTTCTCTTGCGTGTTCGTCCAGGTGCAGTTTGCTACATTTCGGAGTAACGTGAGGTCCGGCGTAGTATCGCGTCGCGTCGACGTACCCAATCTGGTGGGGAACCTGTGGTCCGTCACCAGGGTGAGGGACCACAGCGCGTGAGGTTGTTGCCGTTAGGCTTTATTGTGGGGTAACCCCACGACGGGTGTGGGGCGTTGAAGTCACCTGCGATAATGAGCGGTGAGTTTCGTGCCAATGACGTGGCGTTAGTAAGGATCGCGTGGAAGGATTGTTTGTAGTGCTCGGAGGAACTGCAGACGTTTAGTACAAAAGCACTTGGTTTTAAGAGTCGGTTAGGTACGAGCTCGATTAAAATCATTTAACTTTAGCTTCCCTAATTTTGAGGAATTTAGAACGCATTTCGTGAAAACCCGGCTATAGCTGTCATTACATTGAGTGAGTGAATGGAGCAGAGAGGCCAAAATTATTGCACGGAGGGACTGTGTGCGCGTTCATGGGCTTGGACAGGAAGATCCTGGTAAATCCGTAGTTTAAATCTAAAGGGGAAGCGAAAGTTCAGGCGAAGATCAGAAATTTTAGTAGGAGTGTGCGAATATAAGAAAGTATTGTGTATCGTATTGAATATTGTCTTATTCAATTCGGTCTTTGAATCAAATAGTGAGTATTCATAAATGCCAATATTTTTCGAATACATTTAGAATATTTAGAAACTTTAACTGCGCCCAAATAAACATGAAATTGGAGGAAACTTGCGTAGTTAAACAGGCTACGTCACTTTGGCATGGTCACACATTACAGGCTGTATAGCGATCATTCGCACTCTCGCATAGCTCTGCATGTGCATGCGAAGAAATTATTGTTTGCTCCTAAAGCTTAATTTGTGCTTTTAGTAAAGAACGCTTCATAAAGTACAATGTGGTGACAGAAACTTGCTTACTTTACGAATACTGGGATGTCAACATCTTTTTATATTAATTGTTATAACGGCTATTCATTATCCGATAACTATTTGAAGAGTATGCGATATTCGATTCGTATTCGACTCGGTCTCAAAAATCACTATGCGCATAGCCCAAAACTTAGGTTGATGCACATTTCATGCAACTTTAATTTGAACAGCCATGCAATATAGCTTATGTTACAAGGGAAACAATAAATGAAAGAGTACTATTCAAATACTTTGCATCGCACCCTTACAGTAAGGCAAGATTTATCTCATCGTTTTTTCAAAAGATAAAGCGCCAACAGCGACAGCACATTAGGAAGGAACAAAGACAGGACAGCGCCTGTCCTGTCTTTGTTCCTTCCTAATGTGCTGGTCAATAATTCCTAATGTGCTGGTCAATAACTGGTCAATAAACTCACATACGCTACCTGAAAGCACCAATGTTACCGGATTCGAGCCATCGTTATGTAATGAACGAGAAGAAAGGGAACCGAGGGGCCTGATTTTTATTAATCATTTCATAAGAAGCCTTTTCATTTCTTTAATTCAATTAGTAAGTACAAGTAATTTCCCCTATGTTGTCTTTGGTGTTCATGTTTGTTGACTTCTTATGATATGATTAATAAAAATCGGGCTCCTCGGTTCCCTTTCCTCTTGTTCATTCCATAACGAGGGCTCGAATCCGGCAACATTGGTGCCTTCAGGTAGCATGTATGCGTTTATTGACCAATTCCCGACACCCAAAAACGATCACGTGCTCGTGACGCCTGCGGCAGAAAGGATGTTCCACATCCGCCCCAAGGTTTGTGAGTGGTGGCGCTGGCTAACACTCCCAGGGTTAGTTCTAATTGTAAAACATAAATACCCCAGAAAGTGGATCGGAAAACGGTTCCGCGGTAGCTCAATGGTGAGAGCATCACAAGCGTAATGCGAAGATGTGGGTTCGTTCCCCACCTGCGGACAGTTGTTTTTTCATCCATTTTCATTTCCATTAATTTATCATTTATTTAATTCAATTAGTAAGTACAAGTAATTTCCCCTATGCTGTCATTGGTGTTAATGTTTGTTGGCTTCTTATGATATCAAAAATTTGTTGTAATTCGTTTCCATTGATTCTGAATAGCACAATGTCACCTGGAAACCAAAGGTTGCTGAGCTATTCGCCGTTGATTGTCACTCCTAAGCCTTCCCAGCCTTAAGAGCTTGAATACTTCTTCTAAGCATGCTGTGAATAGGATTGGAGAGATTGCGCCTCCTTGCCTGACTCCTTTCTTGGTAGGTAACTTTCTACTTTTCTTGTGGAGAACCAATGTAGCTGTGGAATCTCTGTAGATGTTTTCCAAGACATTCACGTGTGCCTCCTGTGCGCCTTGATTACGCAATGCCTTTACGACTGCTGGTATCTCTACTGAATCAAATGCCTTTTCATAACCTATGAAAGCCACATAGAGAGGTTCATTGTACTCCGCAGATTTCTCGACTACCTGAGAGAGAGGTGATTGGATCGCATCCTTGCTGCAAGATGTGAGCGAAGCAACTAAATCGGTGCCAGAGGAAGCCAATCTGCAGGAGGCAGATAGCAAGTTACTGCATATCTGGGAAGCCCTCGCCAGTCTGCAGCGCAGATACAAACGCAACAAGCTCAACCGAACGCTCAGAAAACGCATTGCCACGCTCGCCCTTCATATCGAAGACTATGCACAACAACTTACTCGTCAAAATTGGCACAGTACATGCGACAGCATGGAAGGCAACCAAACCTACCCAAAACGTGGAATATCCTTCGTTGCCTCCTCGATCCGGCCAACAGCAAGAACACACGACAGCACAACTTGTAAAAGATTATTCACACCCCAGGCAGCACAACCAGGCTGGCCCCAGCACGGCAATATCACGGCAAACACCGGCACAAATATAGGCCCGAAACCGGCAGCGCTACCCGCGTCAGGAATGGCCCAGTGTGGCCATGCCACTAAAGGGCCTATTTCGGCCATTGTGTGGCAGCGCCAATACAGGCAGATAGCCGGCTCTGCCGTTCATTGCCATTCTAGTGTCCCACCTTGCCTACTGGCAGCGCCGGTATTGGTCAATAGCCGGCTCTGCCACTTTTAGTCAAGTTATTGTCCCACATTACCCACTGGCATGGCCATATTGTGATGTATGTGGGCGATGCCGTTATTTTCTACGATTTTAAATTGCGCAATTGTTGCACGGTAGCTCGATGCAACATGCCGTGATCTACTATAAAATCACCAAATAATGATACATAATTTATTTATTGGTCTTAAAATAGGTTGATACAGATTGTCACTCGTATCCCCAATCCTGCGGGCCACCTACGAAAGCTTTGTTGAAGACGCTACGGGGGGTTGAGGCTGGGCTCGCAAAAGGGGCACTTGAAGATGCTGAACGGATTGAGCCGCTTCGGCGTAACACCTTCTGCTATTAGCACAGTCGACGGCGTCTGGCAGTCACATCCTTATGAAGTCTTGCGCTTGATTGATGTCGATCTCTGCGTCTCACAGGCACCATCTGCATACAAAGCATATACCTATATTATCGCAACACTGCCAGAAGTGCATAATATAAGCAAGAGGCACGAAACTGAGAAATTAAATGCGTATCACCTGTTCCCCCTCTGCATAGCCGCATGTTAAACAGTCTTTGCTTTTCTTCCCATGCAGGCTGTACGGCAGTTGAACTGCATGGCCCATGATGGCGTTTATTATATTGAAGGCAACCTCCCGCAGACATGATTCCTCCATTCAAAGAAGTTGTTGAAGCTGAAAAAAAAACAGAAATACACAGAATTTGGTAGGAAATTCCGCTGCATCAAAATATGCGATTTTTGTTCTAACTAGCCAATTATGATGAATTATGCCTTCATCACAAGACTTCTCGTAAGTGCTTGTGGGTAGCTGTACTTAGCCTTTGGCAATGCGCAAGCTTTTAGAACAGAGGGTGCATTATTTCATAATAAACACCTAAGCAAGCTACAACACAACAGATTATCGTTTTGCAGGAAGTTCTGAACACCAGTCAGCTCGCAGAATGTACTTCCTGAGTAACGAAGTACATTCCAACTTTGGTCTTCCAACTTTGGTCTTCTAGAATCTAATTTTGGTCTTCTTGAGTGTACCAGCCGAAATGTGCCGTGCTGCACGTTTTCAAACAGACTGTGCGCTTCGGCTGACGCTGAAGCGATGCAGCACCGTCTACGTACGTAGTAAAAAGTGGCCGTACATTATCTCTGTAAAAAAAAGAAAATACACGTATTAGGCAATGCACTTAGTTCGAACACTATACTTGAGAATTGAAATAAGACAATTGTACTTACCTTGCAATAATCGAGTCTATTTCACAGTAAATGCAGTTTTCCGACGTTTGGCTAGTTTATGTTTCGCCCGATAGCAGTGTGGAACCAAGCTTGTAGTGACGGAGGTCTAGCCGCTGGTACTGAACACGTTGCTGGTCAAGTTGATGCATGCTTCGCTAGCAAAACATGGTGCAAGCAATGTGGACAACGATAGCTCACAGGCAGAAGCAGAATTTGTACGGGTCCCTCGTTCTCCGAGAGACCGAGAGTCGCCACGTTTTTTTTTTTTTTTTTGGCAGCGGGCGAGGTCCGCGCAGGGAGCAACAAATTTGACAGGGCATTATTCACGCTTCTTTGTGCACCCAACCGGTTCTGATTAGCAACGCAGGCTCGGCTGTGCGCGACCGTGCATACCTTCGACACTGCAAAGCGAGGGGACGCAGGGAAAACGTGGTGAGAGTGAAACGCATTCTTGGTATTTTGACGTCACTTCGCCTGATAGTAGTGAAGAACGAGACGCGCGCGTTTTTTTATTCTTTTATTTTTTTATTTTTGCAGAAGCTGCTGTGGATGAACGAGCAGTAGCACTTGTGCTGATTTTATCATATATGCTGAAATGTAAAACATGACAAATGGGCCTGTAGAACAACTCAAAGTGATCAATTAATGTTTTTTTATTATTTTTTTGCGCTGCTTATCCCAGGAGAACGGTAGAGCAAGACAACGTGTGCGCAAGGGGGTAGTCCGGCGCACAGCATCACTTGCTAACATGCCCCATGCATTTCTTGCTTCTAGTTAAATAATACAACCTGCCTCTTCGGAAAAAAAAATGAATAGACACAAAGCAGCGGCAGCCGTATCTAAGAAACCTCGCGACAATACCTTACGCGGCGCATAACATATAAGTGAAGCCCAAAAAGCGAGTACAAGGATCTCGTTCTAGTTCGCCATATTAATTTACTTAATTATGTTAGTATAGTGTCAAAGCCCGAAGGCATTGCATAAAAAAAGCGGGCAGTTTTTTTTTTTCTTCTTTTCATAAGCAACAAAGCTTCAAACCTGGCCGCTGCGAGAAGAAACGTAGGGGGCAGGTAGAAAAGTATGTCGTTTAAGCAAGATGAGTAATAAAATGAATCCTAATAAACCAACTCAAACGAGATCGCATACGGCGACAAGGTAAACCAAGCGATGATTTTATTGAAGACGCACTGGCTACACGTGAGTAATTAATTGTATGTATAAAAACACGGACGGCAAGGTTTTGGACACTTTCGAGAGCTTGCGATATGGCAGTTGCTGGATTCCAGACAGAACTGGTGCATTCGAAGATTGACCCCACCATGTATTTATAAAATAAAAGCTTCCCATGAAGAAAATTTTGGAGCAGAAAACCAAACATATGGTTGGCATTGGTAAATTTAAAACTCAACATAAATGTTCCGAAAATGTTGCGTGTGAGATGTGTATCCCGAGATATCTACAAGAGGAAGAAGTTATCAGAGGTGTGTTGCTGAGGGTGTAAGTGGGAGTCTGAATTTAATAAGGAATAAGGAAGCTTATGTATGCCTCTTTGCAAAATCAAAACAACGATAGGTTTATTGATTAGCTGATATAAGATGCAAACGTCAGCGAACAATTTATTCAAATCTCTGTTGCTCGCACAAAAAGAGTTCACCTACTTGAAAAATGTATATATATTTTAGTAGTTTTTTTCTTTACGCTTGTTTACCTTTTTAATCAGAAATTAATTTTATTCAGTAGCTTACATTTTTATCCAGTAGCGTTCATTTTCTTTCTTTTTCCATTCTATTTTCCTGTGTTCTCCTTATTCTTAGCTTCGCTCTTCGTTCTCAGTAGTAGGTCGGTAACTTCAACTCTTTCAGCCATCCGTCAAGGTTCGGAATGGCGCGGCGGGCTACGAACATTCCTGATCTTTTTTCTTTTATTTTTCTTTATTTTCTGTTCCCTTCCAACTGAGATCGTCTTGTGTATACTCGTCTTGGTCGTCTGACCAAACATTTTCGCTTCACTCCCCCCCCCCCCCCCCCCCATCCCACCCCCGTCTATCTGTTGTGGCGTTGTCTCTGTTCTCCGCCTTCCCCCTGCTCTTCAGTGCAGATATGCCTGGCGTCGTGCAACATAAGCATTTCATTGTAAGTTAGCATTGGGCTTGTCTCACATTCTTGTCCCTTCTATTTGCAGTTTTTTGTTTTAGAAATATGCACCAACAGTGCAGCAGAAACCTCTTCTTCAACATGGCACCACTTCTTTTTTTTTTCGATTCTTTTTGCGGGGAAGAATTTACGTCTACTGTGCCCGTTGGTCAGTAAAAATCATGTGGCATCAAAAAAAAAAAAGACACGCACGACAGAGCTTTCCGGGAAAGGCACCTAAGATTATAATGAAGCGGGCCGCAGGAGACACTACTGCATAGTTCGATATGCTCTTTATGCAGAAAAATAATATAGGGAGCAGTCATCCAAAATGACTTGTATTGTACTAGCAATAAAATTTACAGCCGCTACAGAAGTTCAGCTAGCAACGGCATTACTGGCAAGTGGTACAGATGATTGCACCATAAATTTATGCAGTATTTTGAAGTTCACTACCCGCAACACTATTTAAACGACGCACATGTAAGCGCACATGCTTTTTAATTATACACCCCCTTGAATTTGTTATTGCGCCTATCGAGGATGCACACGGCAAGCGCGCAAGTGCCCTTGTGTCACTTGTAAATAATTTCCGATCGAATGATTCAACACAATAAATACAATTACGCCAAAGTTAACAGCCTTTGTAATAAAACGAAGATATGCAGAACATACATAATAATTTAGTAAGAAACAAAAAAAAATTGCAGAGTGATCTCGTTGCAGTTGGCGTGAGCGGTGAAAAATTCAAATAAATATTGCGTGCTGTAAACATACGTATATAATCGGGAATGGCCAGCGAATGCTGCGTGAAAAATAATATTGAAATGCCGTTCTGTTTGACGGGCCGATATTTACGGGTCTATCAGAACTGCTAAACAATGTGGCTATGCCTTTAGCTTTGAACGGACGTTATTAACCAATGTTTAGAGATGTACAGCCAATGACGGCACTCTAACGGCAAAGCAGGCCCGGGATAGCCATTTGCGTCGCCCGGCCTAGCCATTAACGGGCATTCACCGGCAAGGCAGGGCCAGTGCTGGATGTCTGTTACAGTGGCTCTGCCAGCACTGGCATTACGGAGGCAACGGCGGGCCTTCGTGGCCCAGCCAGTGCCAGCTGAAAACCACCATCGGCCCTAGTTGGCCCCATGTAATGTGCTGCCTGGGACCCATCCGGGCACGGACGCACAAATTCTTCAAGAGCTGATAGACCGCTACGTAGGACGTCAACCTACTACATCCGCTCCAGCATACACTGGCACCGCTAATGACCATCTGGACGCGCCCATACATTCAGCAGAAGTACGTGCAGCCATCCTCGCACTCCGCCCTAACTCGGCCCCGGGACCTGATGGCATTACTAATAAAATGCTTCGCAACCTAGATGAGGATTCTCTAACAGCCCTCACGGCTTATTTTAACGAGTACTGGCAAACTGGACAACTCCCTCCGCAATGGAAAGAAGCCAAAATCATTATGATTCGAAAACCCGGGAAGCGCCTCCTACTCGAAAACCTCCGCCCCATCTCACTTACTTCATGCGTCGGAAAGGTCCTGGAACACGTCATTCTCACACACTTACACAAATATATGGACGACAACGATCTCTTCCCCAATACTATGGTTGGCTTCCGCGCTAAACTTTCTACTCAGGACATCATAATTCAGCTCAAACACCAAATTGTCGATGGCGATAAAAGCTCGAGGCTGGACACCAGAGCCCTCTTGGGGCTAGACCTAACTAAGGCTTTCGATAACGTCACGCATGAGGCCATACTGACCCAACTGGCACAACTCCAGGTTGGACACCGAACATATAACTACGTCAAGGATTTCCTGACAGGTCGCACACTGCCACCATCACCATCGGAGGGCTGCAGTCGCCAATTATTCACCTTGGCAGCAAAGGTACGCCGCAAGGATCGGTTCTGTCCCCTTTTATGTTTAACGTGGCCTTGCTCGGATTACCGCCTGCATTAGCTAGCATCCCAACCTCAAGCATAGCCTCTACGTGGACGACATCACCCCGTGGGTCACCGGGGGCAGCGACGGGGACATCCAAGACACGCTGCAGCAAGCCATCAACGAGGTTGTTGCATACGTAGAACCACGCGGCCTTGGTTGCTCCCCACAGAAATCGGAGCTCCTTCTATGCCTACGTGAGGAGGTCGACGCCCAGACCCTCATCCCCCTGAGATACAACTCCACGTGCATCAGCAACTCATACCTACAGTGCCTAGCATCCGTATCCTTGGCTTACGCATCCAACAAAACGGCAGGAACACGGAGATGCTCAAGCATTTAGATAGTCATGTACACCAAACCACTCGCCTCATAGCACGCATCGCAAATCGACATCACGGCATGAAAGAAAACAACCTGATTCGTCTGGTAACCACCTACGCCCTTAGCAGGATCACCTACGTCGCCTCGTACCTTCACCTCAATGCGACTGACAAGCCCAAACTCAACACCATGATTAAGAGGGCCTATAAGCAAGCCCTACAGCTTCCAATTTCCAGATCTAACGAGAAACTGGATGCCCTCGGCCTTCACAATACCATAGACGAGCTTACTGAAGCTCAGCGTATAACCAATATGAACGACTCACCAACTCCACCACGGGCAGACACATTCTGCGCACCTTAGGCATAACCTACATCACCCAATTCGGACCAAAAGTACCCGTCCCTCCAAACATTCGCGCTCAGTTAGTTATATCGCCCATACCTCGTAATATGCACCCAGAACACAATCAGGAGCGACGTGCAGACAGAGCTAAACATCTACAAAAGCGCTATGACCACGCCGCAGATGTTGCCTACGTGGGCACCGCGGAATACCCCCACCAGAACGCCATGGCGGTGGCCGTAGTCGCGGGCTTGCAGTACCGCCTCGCCGCGGCCGTATCAATACTCACCACTCAACCCGAAGAAGGAGAGGAAACGGCCATCGCCTTGGCTTATGCCTTTACCAATGCACACTACATCATCAGCGATTCAAAAACGGCCATTCGCAACTACACAAGATGACTCATAGCACCCCAAGCACAGAAAAAACTCTCCGACACTCTCGCCTCAAGGCAATGCCACGTACAGATCATCTGGGCCCCTGGTCATTCGGGTCTGGCTGGAAACGAAGCCGCCCACGATGCCGCCCGAGCTCTCGCACACCAGGCGCATCATCCGTCTTCTGCGTCTTCCGGTCCTGATGAGCCCTCAGTTCTGCACCGCGGACACGCGCGAGACCGCATGGTCACATTCAGAGATATCCTCCTCCACTACTGCAGAGAGCGATTACGCTACCCCCCAGCACACAAAACACTGAATAAATCACAATCCACCACTTGGCGACTACTTCAGACGCAAATTTCCCAAACCCCGTGCTATACCACCGAATTTACCACGATGCATACTCCCCACTCTGCAAAGCCTGCGAGGCCCGCGCTGACCTCGATCACATCATCTGGGCATGCCCGAAAGCTACACCCACCAACACTCACCGCACTAACACTATACACATCATAACTACGGCCGAGCAGTGGTAGACTTTGCTGCTCAGCTTGGACCCAGAAGAGCAGCTCTGGGCCGTCCGGATGGCCGAAGACGCCGCCAGAAAACAAGGGCTGGCCTTCGTCTGAGGAAGGGGAGGCCTGGGGGTTAGTCTCCCAACCCCCGCCGCCCCCAGACCCCATCATGGACAAAATAAAGTTTTATATATCTCTCTCTCTCTCTCTCTCTCTCTCTCGGTGACCTAATCGATAACATTGATGTGATCTATAGTAACGTATCCGCGTCTGAAGCCAGCCTGTTCTCTGGGTTGATTGAAGTGAAGTGTTGCCCTGATTCTAATGGAAATTATCTTGCTGAATATTTTATACAGTACTGAAAGCCAGCTAAGGGGCCTATAATTTTTCGGTTCTCTAGCGTACCTGCCGTGGTTGCTCAGTGGCTATGGTGTTGGGCTGCTGAGCACGAGGTCGCGGGATTGAATCCCGGCCACGGCGGCCGCATTTCGACGGGGGCGAAACGCGAAAACAGCCGTGTACTTAGATTTAGGTGCACGTTAAAGGAATACGGACACAAAAGTTTGCGGGTGGGTTTTTGCGTCGGAACAAAGGTTCAACAGTTTAAAATAACGAATACAACAAGCTGCTTTGAAAATAATAACGAGAAACATCTTTTTTTGCGATTTTCTGTTGCATCTTGCCTCCAAGCGGCCGCCGGCAGAAGCTGAAATTTGACGTGGTAACACCCACCCGCGGCCAAGTTCGGCCACAGCTGTCGCAGTGTTTTCAGGGGTGTCGGTCCCTTGCAGCGTTTGTTTAACCCCTTTCGGCGATCTTTGCACGTGGTCCGGCTGAAATGTTATCCCTCTCGCAGGTGGTGCGTCTTACATGAGGCTACCCGTGGTCGCCGCTCGGTATACATAGTTTGCACGTGCGTCACTTCCGCACCGGTCCGCCAGCCTGTCCGCCATCTTTAGTCACCTGCGCGCCTGCGGAAGCGTGCTGGTGCAGGCTGCGCGCGCTGACGCGTTGTTGATCCGAAGTTCCTTCTCGCGTCGTGATCATGCCAACCTGCGCGATTTTCGGTTGCCGCACAAGAAGTATCACTGCCGCGAAGCCGAGCTAGAACCGGGCGTAGGTCTGCACCAAAAGTAATAACATGGCAGTGCGAACGCACAAGAATGCTGTCGGAGAAACGTCGGTGCCTTGTCCCAGTGCCTGTGGCTTTCCCGGATAAATCGGAAGGACCTGAACAACGTGCGTGTCACTTTGTTTCCGGTGAGTATATAACACGCCAAAACACTGCACATCACGCATGATCTTAAAAGGGAGGTAGCGAAAGCCCCCGTACTGGTTGGTGACCGCCTGCTCGCACACGCATGGTCGCTTTTACCGCTCTAAAAAACGCCCGTGTACTTGTATTGTAGTGCACTTTAAGGAACTCCGGGGGGTCAAAATTATCCCGAAAACCTCCACTGCCACGTGTTTCATAGTTAGATCGTGATTTTAGCACGGAAAACCTCAATTTTGTTTTTTCAACGGCCTGCAAAATGCGTCGCATCGTCATTTCTTGGTACGTGTGCTTCGCTTAGCGATATGCTAAGCAATATCTGAATGTCTGCATGCTTTCAATATAATGGGCTACTTCTATTTAACGCAACAAAATTCACATGCACGGACATGCATCGAACTGTAAACCAAACCTCGCAGAAAGAAGCGAACACACGTTTTGAAGCTTGGGGAAAAGTGCATATAGGTGAACCTTTGTGTCAATAAAGCCGTCCCTGAATGGAGCAGCACAAATAATACTGATATAGTTTTCTCTGCCGCACGCCAAGGAACATATGCTTTCATTGACTCACCTCACCGAGGACGATGGTAAGACCCGACGACAGGCGCTTCGCTGCAACCTTCCTCATCGAACCGCTCGTGAAGTAATTGTGCGCCTTCAGCGATTTGTAAGCCTTTATTTCGTTCTGTATGACGTAGCTCGTGGATGGGACAAGCTAATTAATAATATCCACGCACGTCGTTGCCGGGAGCACCTCCAGGTCTGAGCTGCTATCCACGCCAACGTGCAGCTAGTATGGGTCCACGCCGTCGCACATTCCGACCTTTTCTTTGTAGCGAGTTCGCGTCGGCCCTACAAGCTCGTCCATGTAGGAAGGGCAAAATTCAGGGCTCCTGACTTTTGCCATCGCAAAGCTTTCACGAGAGCAAACAAGCGGCGCTGACACGTAGAAGCGAACGCCGAACGCAAACGCAGCGGGCCAGCGGCTAGTAGCGAGGTGCCTAGCGATGGCGGACGGTTGGGGCAGGCGGCGGATATGACGTCACGTGCAAACTATGTATTGACGCGTTCGTCGTGGCGGAAGGAAATGCCCAGACATTGCTGTTATAGCAGCATCGTCGGTCGTGACACGCCGTCGCACACATTTCCCAGAGACGAGAACGTGCGTAAACTTTGGATACCTGCCTATTAGAGAGCTTTAGCTTAAGCGTCCGGTAATCGGGTAAACGCGGGTGTTGGGGCGTTCTGGCGGAACCGTAAACGTGAGCGGCCTGTTGGGTGCTGCCACCTGGTGGAACAGAGCTCAAACAGACAAAAACAGCTAATATTGCAGCAACCAAGTGTATTCTTCTTCGCTGCTGGTGCAAATCTTCGGCATCAACATAATTACGCCACTGCCAAAAATTTACGCCTGCAAATGACGAATAAGTTTTGCATAAGTTTCTGGTGCAGATTGGATTCTTCGCGGCTGCGATTCGCGAAAACCTGACCGGCACTTCGACGGCCGCCTGCTCTTCTTCGTGGCTTGACGCTGAAAGCTCGTAACCGTAAGCGGTAATATTTCTTGCCAAGTTGGAATTGTCCTTGTCTTCAGACGTGTACTCATCGCTGGTAGACACACCAGAACTGAAATCCTTGCACGCGATGGCGGCGTCGGGGCGCTTCGAACGACCGCAGCCGGCCGGCTGGCTATCCGACGAGGGTGTCGTGACGTCACGCCTTCCAACTCCCGCGGGTCGGGTGGCGAGGCGCGCGCTCACAAAAACGCCAAAAATAATGCCATCGGCTCAAAAATGAGCTAAGTGACTACTTCTTTTCGGTGTAATGACACACTTTTCGGTGTAATCACACACAATTCATTTTCAGCATTTTCGTAAAATTTTCAAATTTTGTATCCGTATGCCTTTAAAGAACCCCAGGTGGTCCAAATTTCCGGAGTCCCCCTAAGGCGTGCCTCATAATCAATCGTGGTTTTGCCACGTAAAACCCCATAATTTAATTTAGTTCTCTAGCGTCTCCCTTCTTATGGATTAGTATAATGTTGGCATTCTTCCAGTTATCTGGTACACTTGAAGTCGTGAGGCATTACGTATAAATGGCTGCAAGCTTTTCTAGCATCATTTCTCCTCCGTCTTTTACTTAATTGACTGTTACTACATCTTCTTCAGCAGCTTTTCCCCGTGTCATATTGACATGCGTACTTGATTATCACTGACCGGTGACCACTTTTCATTGGCTAACAAATGTTATCGCTCGGCGCAGAAGGCGCCTGCGTGTATCGGAAGTTTCACGAACGTTGTCGATGCTTCTATCCGACGCTTATGTAATCTGATCGTATAAGCGACGCGAATTGTCTTGTATATTCTGAAAGACACCCGGGCACCAAGGATTGCTCTGGGCCGCGATTTTGTAGCAAGACATTATGACTTATTCTACTCTAGTCTTATCATCCACCGCTCACGGCCGGCTGATCCCGTTGATAATGCGAGCGGACCGTCGCTCCGACCACTGACAAAGCGCGATAAGCGCGAAAAGACATTATTACATTAAAGGCATCGCTACAAAATACCGGCCCTGGTACATCGATGACTCATGCATAAAAGCCGACGCGACTCATGTATAAAAGCCGACGCGTTTCCCGGCTGATCAGATTTTGCCGATTGCTGACTGTGGTCGCCGCTATCATTGTGCTTTGAGTGCAACTTCCTTTGTGGGCACAGGTTCGCCCAATAAAAACTCCGTGTCGTCATTCACAGTTTTGCGACTGTTTTCTTCATCGTCACTACCACTGATCTGTACTATAGGGGGCTGGATAGCGCATCGAGCGTCATTGAACGAAGCCAGTGGATGTAAGCTGCTTGTCCCGGAAGTCGGTGCTTCGTGAAACTGCAACGACACTTTGGCGTGTACGGTAGTTCGGCATTTCTCCTTTTTTCCCCGTAACTTACCTGCCTGTCAGGCTGTAAACTACCAAAGCCGGCAGAAGAAATGTTCTGGGAAGACGTTCAGCATTTGCCATCGCCGCGCCCACAGCGTCACTTACAGAAACAGCGTGCGCGGGAGACACACGTGATTGATAAAACCCTTAATATAAGAATAATATCGCATATTGGTTCAAATTATCGTAAAAAGCACAGACAAGAGAAAAAGGAACAGTCCCCAAAACGCGGCAAACCACGAATAAAAAGTTGTCACGGCTGCAATGTTATAAGACCACACGCGCCAGAAAGTGCAGCATATGCCCTACTTCCGGGACGAGCTGCCGCACCAGGCCACACTTCCGCTGTCTTCAGCTGCGTCCGGATCGACGAGCGGGGAAGCGGTATCCAGCAAACCATAGTAGAGGGCAATGGTCACTAGTACGTGAGATCTGGTGGAGGTGCTTTTGTGTCCTTGCACCGGACCCTCCCGTACGGCCGTGGGCCAAGCCCACACCATCGAGAAGTCCTCGTGCCTACGCATGTCCAGCGATGTCTCTGCAAGCTCTCCATCACGACCCAACGGCTGGACACCACGGTATTTCCCCGCACGCTCGCGAGGATACAAGAAAAAAGTCAGAGCCCTTCCCCTGTCGAGGAAATAGGGGTAAGGGAAGCTTGCGGCAAGACGACACTGTCGCAGGCGTTGCGCTTCGTTTGCCCTTCTCAGGGTCGGCGGCTCTTCGCTGACGTTTGGCCTGAACATCGCGCTCCCGCAACTCGGGGTCCGCGGCTCTTCGCTGACGCTTCGCCTGGGCATCGAAAGCCCTCACGCTAGAATCGGACGACAAGCTTCGCTTACCCCCATTTTATCGACAGGGGAAGGAGTAGTGATTTTGTCTCTTTGGGTCTTACGTACGACAAGGGATGTCCAAGGGCGCGTTACATGTCCCCAAGTTTACAGGGGTATGTGCCTTGAACTTGGACGCTTTCTGCACTATGAGAAGGATCGGCCCAGTCTTCAGCGTTACTCCACCACCGCCGAAACTTGTGAGCCTATAAAGCTTCGCTTAAGATAGCACCGGCCTCGCCTCACTACCGACGTCGCCCATTACGTAAAGACATGACGAGACTGTCAGCGACGCAAGACATCGCCGACAAGGCCAGCCGGACTTCTACAGCCGATCGAACCACCTCGCCGACCGTTTCAGCAAATCGGGATGGACTTACTGGGGCTTTTCCCTACGTCGACGTCCGGGAATGAATGGATCTTCGTAGATACGGCCTACCTCACCCGCTACGCCGAAACAGTAGCCTTGCCCAATAAAGGCGTGCCGCCGAGGTCACCAGATTATTCGTTGAGAACATCCTCCTGCGTCACGGTGCCCCAGAAGTCCTCATCACCGACAGAGGTACGGCCTATACGGCAAATCTAACTCAAGCCATCCTGCGGTGCAGCCAACCAAGCTTTCGCTGGACCACCGCCTACCACCGGCAGACGAATGGCCTCACTGAGCTCCTAAATAAGACCATCGACGACATGCTGGCAATGTAGGTCGACGTCGAACACAAGATGTGGGGTGCTATCCTTCCGTACGTGACCTTCGCATACAACACGGCCGTGCAAGAACCGACGTACATTGCGCCGTTCAAGCTGGTCTACCGAAGAAACCCGGCAACAACGCTTGACGAAGACAACGCTACGAAGACAATCTCGATGTTGCTACCTACTTGCAGGGCGCCGAAGGTCGACAGCTAGCCCGCTTGCGTATCAAGAACCAGCAGAGGACTGATAGCCGACACTACAATCTTCGACGACGCTACGTCGTGTACTAGCCCGGCGACCGTGTTTGGGTCTGGACTCCGATACGCCGACGAGGACTTAGCGAGAAACTGCTACGGCGCTATTTCGGACCCTATGAGGTCATCCGACGTATTGGCGCCCTTGACCATGAGGTCGTGCCAGACGGCATTTCGCAATCACAGCGGCGCCGCGCATGACCTGAAGTCATCCACGTGGTGCGTCTTAAGCGTTTCTGCGCCCGCTGCCGAACTTAGGGACTTTGTTGCTTCGTTGTTGTTGTTTTTTTTATTAGCCCTGGTTTTGTTTTAGCTTTCGTGTTTGTCTGCAGCATCGGGACGATGTTTTGTTTAAGGGGAGAATATTGGCACGTGTACATGTTTATCCTTCACCGATGACCGCTTTTCATTAAAGTCTCTATGGGCGTCTTGCGCTGGAGTTTGAGGTGGCGGCAAGAGAAGTTATCTGGGTAGTACCCTGGCTGTGGCGAAGCACGTTTCTAGCCCAATTTTTACGTCGATTCGCACTTTTTTTCGGCCCTGTTGCGAGTGCGAAAAGGCTCGTCATTTCTCAGAGAACACGCCGACCACGCTGCGAGCTGGCCGCAGCCTAGTTTAACGAAAACGGACTGTCCGTGTGCCGTGGGACGTAATGCTGGAAGCAGAAGGAATCGGCGACGCCGATCCGGAGAGACCTAGCTCAACCGCGAAAAAGCGTCACCGTCGTTACTGCTGCGTCGTGAGCTGCCACGAGCAAGGAGGCCTGAATCCCAACATGAGATTCTACCGTTTTCTTTCAAGGTCTCACGAAGCGGAGCGTCGGACGCGCTGGATAACTTCATTACCCCACTGTGAGCCGCACAGATTTGAGAGTTAAATGTGCTCATCCTTGACCTCAAGCCAGCTCGTTGAGGCAGCTCAGCAAGGCAGCATTGATTACAGCACATCGATGTTCGAGCGCTGTCATTAAAAGCTATATCAAGTAAGCAGCGCACGAGCTCGCACTTCCGCGCGATTTGCACGTAGTACGTTACTGCGAGCTCATATGCATTTCATCAGTTATTTATCAGTTGCTGAAGGGACAGATGGCCGTTACTACAGGGCAGGCATGACTACTTGTCTAGCGGCATGCAGTCAACAAATATTGCAAGGGGCCCGCCGTTACGCGGCATGCTGAAAGAGCGCTGCCGTCGCGGTGCGTACCATCGTGCGCTCGAGCAGTTCCGTACACATCATGTCTGTTTATCGCTGCTGTGAATTCATTTATAGCAAGCATTTCCTTGCGTTATCTTTTCTATCGCTATCTTTTCTTCATCTTTCTGTTCTAAAGCTGAATATTTGTTAGCGAGCACCAGCATTTATTGGTCTGCTTTTACGCTTACTGCGTCTAGGTGGGCCTGTTTTTTCTTGATTAATTTTACTCTTTCTCTTGAAATTGAGACAAATCCTAGGCCTCGCTAATCCATGGTGACTGCACTTTATCCTAGCTAACACTTCTACATCCTGCACTATGCTAGGATCGGCAGTGAGTATGAAATCTATTTGATTTCTTCTTTCTCCATTAGGGATTTCCCAGGTCCACTTCCTGTTGCTGCGCTTCCTGAAGAAGGTATTCATTATTCAGAGCCTATTCCTTTCTGCGAATTCGACTAACATTTCTCCTTTAGCGTTCCTAGGATCAATGCCATAGTTGCCTATTGCTTGCTCACGATTTATCTACCGAGGCTTTATAACCATGTTTTGTGGTGGCAGTTTGTTTATGAACGTCGGTATACGGATGTGCAAAAAATATCTGCACTGAAACATCTAGACCAAGTTAATGAGAATGTTATGAGTACATATCCTCGTATCCTCGTAAAGGAAGTAATAGTGACTACTTGAGTGCAGTCTAATTTTTGTGAACCGCTACGTGCCAAGACTGCTGCCATGGCAAGTCACTCATGATATATTTTCATACCTAGCCACACTCGTGTTGCTTAAAAGTAAGCGCGAACTCATGTCACCTTTTCAGTTAAGTTTCTCTGTCTGGTGCCCAAAAGAAGAAAAAAATACAGGCTCTGACAACAGTGCGGCTTATGGTAGAAAAACAGCTTAAAATGCCTACTTTTATGTCACAATTTAGGACAATCGATCTCGCTGTATCAATCATCTACACAACTTTTTACCGTCCGTAGAAAAAGCGACACCCTCTAAAGCAGCGCCCTAATTGCAAGCAATTGCGAAAGCGTCTGCCGGATCGATAACAAAAGGAGAATATTTGCACTAGTATGTCACTCATATGACAGCTAAAATGATTTAGCTTGAGTTTTTGTCAGAATCACCTGTCTGGGTACGTCCATCATTTATACTTATACAGTGAACAATGTCCTCAGCCAAAATGTAGGTTTGCCACACCTGGCGTTCTGTGGCCAACAAGGCTCCTTCGTCAGCATTTAAAACGACGGATGGCAAGTGCTGCTATGTTGGAGAATTCCATACTAGTGGCCTTGCCTCTAAAATTGCATCGGTGTGTCATTGTCATCTCTGTCACCACGCCAGTGGAAGTGGGCTAGTATAGTAGGATGCTTTCGTAGTATCGTTGACGAAAAAGGCCCTCCATGGGCTGCGATCCAAGACAAAGACAGTCCAAGTGCAACTAAGTACAACAAAAGTCTTTATGACGTCGCGATCTTCACCTCTTATCGACGCACCATTTTTCTACGTTAGAATTCGTTGTTTCTCTGCCACACTAAGAAAGAAAATTGAAGGAGACTTTGTAAATTGCAAAGTGCGTTCGGTGAAAGCCTGTGCCCATTCGCCTGACTACCGCCGCATGCGCATTCGATCATTCTTCTTCTGGCGTTTGGTATCGGGGTAATCCGCATTCTTGGGGCGCTTCTCCGAACCAGTTGCCGTGGCATCATCACCGGGCCTCTTGGGAGCCATCCGACTAACTCGACTGCTGCAACGAGACGTCTGACGAAGGAGCTTTGCTGCGCGCGCCGCTGCGCCGTTGTGATTGCTGAGTTGGTCTTTATTCTATGGCTGAGAGTGTGTAAGGGCACGGCCGCTGGATTAAAAAAAAAAAGTTGCAGTGGCTTAGCTCGGCTATGCCAGGATATACGTAGCGTTAGCAAAGGTTCAGCTGATTATTCTTAGCTTTCCTGGTTGTCTCCTACTAAATTATTTAAAGCGCCAAACAGACGACACAAGAAGAGACACGGACGAGCGCAGACAAGCGCTCGTCCGTGTCTCTTCTTGTGTCGTCTGTTTGGCGCTTTAAATAATTTAGTAACATGCACCAACTAGCCCAACAAAACGTTCTGCTTGTCTCCTACGCTCAACCGCTAATTGCCAGGCAACTACTTCGGGATCCGATGAGTCAAGCTTCTCCGTTCTTCTGCGCTGTTGAGCAGCATTTGCGCTCTCCTTCTCCATGGCTATACCACGCTGGCAAACGCCAGTCAGAAGCGCAGCGGCTCCAGCGCAGTGTCAGACGGCGACTGCACAGCGAGCGCGCGCCGGCGCCAGTGCGTCTACCACGGCTACGACGTCACTCCTCTGGAATGCGCAGAGCGGCGGCGGCGGAGTGCGCGAGAGGTGCCGGCTCCGGTGGCTCCGGTGCGCAAGCCGTGTGACATCACTGATCCTTGCGCATGCGCAGCACAGCTCTTGGTGTGCCGCGCGAAACGGGCTTGGCTAGGCCAGTGTAGCTAACGCTACAAAAAACCTTTTTTTTTATCCAGCGGCCGTGGTAAGGGAACGGCCGGGCTCGACTGGCGCGCGCGCTCGCTTCTTACGGCCTTCTCACCCGTCGGGGAAACAATGGGAGTGTTTCTCAGCACGTTTCGCCACCCGTGGGCGGTAGGCGCGCTGCGACCCTGACCCTTCAAAGACCCTTCCTCCCCTGCTCCGCGTACATGCGCTTGCCTTCGCGCTCGCACGATCGTTTTCCCCCACATTTTATTCGGTGCTCTGTCAGTGTTGTTCATTATGCAGTCTCCTGAAGACGGTCGTGCAGCCTTTAGTACGCGCTGCCACAGCCAAGCCTTGGCGCCGTTCATTGCACATCGGTATATAACTGCTGTGTGATGGTGTATGGCTGTCTTCCGTACACTCTTAGTCCGGTCCTGGATAATAGCCTGGCTAGAAACGGCACCCTTCGACGTACTGCTTAATATAACGGCTATGGGCAGCCCGACAAAGGGAGATACGTGACACTCTTCAAGCGGCCTCCAAACCAACTAGTACTGCCTACCGTAAAATTCCGAGCAAGTGCCCCCCTCCCCCCAAGCAAGTCGAAATTGCCGGCAAAGTGAGGGGGGGGGGGCGCTATCCCGGATCGGCACCAATATTCAAGATGGCGACGAAATTTTCACGCCAGGAAAAAAAAGGCAGTGTGCATGGATTTAAAATTTTATTGCACTGAACTTTATTTAGGCCAAATATTTGTTATATCTCTTGATCACTTTCAAAACCATCAAAAGACTCTTCGGAGTCAGTCGCAAAGAAAAGGTTGCAGCATTCCGCTTGAAGTCCGCCCCGGTCTTCTGGCACCACGGCTCCAACATCTGCCAGTCCGCTATGGAGGTCGCCGTCCTCCGAGCCATCGAGTGCGTTGCTAATGCCGCACCCCTTGAAGGATCGTGCCACTGTCTCGTCGGGTACAGCGGCCCACGCCTCGGCTACAAAATCAAGCACGTGTTGCCGCGACGGCTTCTTCAAGTTTCCCTTTGGGGTTCGCTCTTCCTCACGCACAAACGCCGCGGGGTGGATTTAAATGGCTTATTCCAATAAACATCAGCAGGCTGCAGGATGCTCGTGCACCCTGCAGGCACGTAGAGCACGTCGGTATCGTACTCCTCAAAGGCATTTTTCGCAGCTTGCGTTTTGTGAATGGGCGCCTGGTACAGTGCCAATAACCGTCGCACGTCGTCGACGTTTGGGCCCCAGACTCTGGACAGCCATTCTTGCATTTTCTCCGCTGTCATCCACCCGTTCTTCGTGGCGGTGAGACGAACATTTACTGCGATGGGAAAAAAGTCAGCATTGTGATAGAACGAACTCGGCGAAATTGTGACTCCTCGCCCCCATCAATCAAATAAAATTATTCTCACCTGGTATGCGAAGGCTCACAAAAGGCCCTGGCTGGAGTTTTCCCGCTTTGCTCCTTGAATATAATGAAGGCTGGGAGCTTGGTGACCGTTGGCGCAAGCAGCTAGGCAAACCGTGAAGCCTCGCCGGGCACATCCTGTGTTAGCGATCCGTATGGTGCTTTCGCCGATCACGTTGTTGGTCCTGTTGGCCGGGTTGTCTATTCGGACCATCGTCTGATCCATGTTGGCGATGTTGTACAAAGTGTAGTCGTAGCGCCGTCGCAGGGAGTTTGCGGAAGACCGAAAAGCACTTGCTGCCTCCGAAAATTCCTCCGGCGTCTTCTGGCTCTCGTTTGTTGCGCGGCGCATTGCAACGCCGAACCGCTGCTTCCACCGATTTATATAATGGCTGGAAGCTACGAAGTTTCCCAACTGCATGCTGTTGGCGATCTTCACAGCCTCTTCAGAAAGAAACCGGTTGCTAACGGCACGTCCTGCACTTCTTTCACGCTCGAAGAACTCAAAGAGCGCATCGTCCACGTATTCACTAAACACTGGTGCGCCGTTACTCAGCTTCCGTCGAAGTTTTGCCTTCCCGTAGTTTTGCTGCAGCAAATTCGCGAAATTCTTTTCCCATTCCCGTATCCGCTTCCGGTCGAGCTTGAAATGTCGAGACGTGTGGTGCACGTTTTTTCCGTTTTCACAATGCCATTGAATGACCTCGATTTTCTTGGCCACTGTGTAGGAATGCATGGGCATAGCTGACGAGGCGCAGCAAACACAAAACAACAAATGGCGCGTAGCATGCGCGTAGCAATCGAGCTCCAGGATTGAATTGGATTGGATTGGATGCTTGGATGATGGTGGTGGTCCTGCCCTCTCGTGTCTTGCCCTTCATATCAGGTAGCCGTAGTTGGCCGTGTCCAAACCAGCAAGACCACAAAAACAATATATATATATATATATATATATATATATATATTATTTAGAAAAACCCAAGGAAACTTTATTCGTGAGATGTGGCAGGCCACTGTTGCCGCGCGTCGGCGCGGAGCTGTGACAGGGGGGGGGGGGCGCTTTCCCGGAATGGCGCGGATATTTGAAATTAGCAGTGAAGTCGGGGGGGGGGGGGGGCGCTTGCACGGGTGGGGGCACTTGCTCTGAATTTTACGGTATATGCGCTCGTTGTTACGCGGCCGCTGTCCGTATACGGCCCCTCACACCGATGTTCGTGCGCGATACGTGACGGAATACGCCGAAGCGGCCGGAGCGCCGTAAACAAACTCACCGCGCACGCGCGAAGGAAAAGCAAAAATATATACAAGAGAGAAGTTTCGGATTGACATAGAGCCGCCGAGCCGCGCGCGCGCGCCATGGCGAAGCTCCCGTTCTGCGGACTTTTCGTGCAAACTGGTTGCAAAGTTTGGAACTGTGTTGGCGGCGCCCTTCGCGTGCGCAGCAGGACGATATGTTTTCACCAGTGGACACGAAAGGTGTGTTGCGAGGCCATTGCAATGCCCCGCAATGTGAGTGCGACGGATTTTGCCGTTCCGCGAACAACGTACCTGCTGCACCATTCCAGGCCGCTTGGTGCTCATACTGTGGGCACAGCCCAGTACAACATGCTCGAATTGGTGAGTGGCACTTCTGTTTTTTTTTTCTATTTATGTGTCGTGAGGTTGACTGACGCGCGTATAGGTGCAGTGCTACACAGTATGGCTAATGCAAAAAAAAAAGCGGGCAGGTAAATGTAGCGCACTGTACACGACACAGGGCAAAGGGAATCCGTGTTTAGCAACTATATTAAATGCCAGGTACGTAAATTTTACAGCGCTACTCATTCGAAGCGCGCACAGGTGCGCCGTGAAGAAATGTTTTGCAGGGTAAAGCCCAAACCGCATGAGAGCGATTTAATTCGTGCGCGACGGCGACGATCGACAGCTTCTAACGACGAAACGGGCCGTCGCGCGAACAGATCGCTTGGTTCTCGAAACATAGAATTCGTCGCTCGTCGCCCGAAAGTGCTATGAGCGACTAGCCAATAGCGCGAAGCCGAAACAGCATGTACAGAACATCAGTCGAGTGCTACGAATTGTCGCACGGAACGAGCAAACGACTTTTTGATACGTGCAAGGATAAGAACCAAGTGCAAGACTTTTAGAAATATTTATGCTCCTATTTACAGTAAAACAAAAATTAATGAAGCACGCGTTACGCCAGTTTCGACGCGTATTTGCTACGCATATGGGTAGCACCGGGGAGACGTCGCTAAAAAGTCGTCGCTCGCATGCGGTACGTACTGTAGACGACGAGCGAACGCGACAGCCATCTCCAACGCGTCGCTTGTCGCAGTCGTGCGCAAGATCGCGGGCATGCACTTTATACTTAAATAATATAGTGCGTAATTTACACTAATTAGGCCCCAACCTCGAGACACATAATTATTTGACTATATTTGACACGAAGAAACCTAGAGCGAGTTAAATCGTGTGTCAACGTTGTGTGTAGTCTTTCCTTTGCATTAGGTTTTTCCCGGAATGCATTACCAGTTGACAGCCTATCATATGATGCGTACTTTGTTGACATCACATTTGTCTTTAGTTTACTCGTTTGTTTTACGACCTAATTACGAAATGCCGGCGTGTTACAATTTCAACATTTGACATAGCCCTGTATGTTTTGTAGGGACAACCCAGGATGTGTATTTCTCAGCACCCAGTCAACTGCCAGAAGTGACTCAAACACAGGCCACCAGTAAGTGGACATCTGTTGCAATTTCACATTATGCAGTCGGCTGCTGGCTTCTACTGAGTTATTATTTTTTTAATGAGGTGGTGATGTCGTACTAACGTGCATTTTGACCACAAAGGTGCGATCTGGGGCCGTATTCTGAAATGTTCCACTTCGGCGAAATTTCTTTTTCGCTTTCAGGCGCTCGATGATTGGCTGTTTTAGCAAAATTTGATGAGCTGATTGGCTGGTTGAGCCCAACATCATTCAATTTTGCTCAACCAGCCAATCAGCACGCACGTGAAAGCGAAAAAGAAATATCGCAGAAGTGGAACGTTTCAGAATACGGCCCCATGTGTCATAGAGGTATATATGGTTGCCATTCTCTGCAAGGGACATGTACTCGTGTTCGTGAAGCATTTATATTAGGCAGTATTGTCGCCCAATGAGTCACGTATCAACGCTGTAACTCGCCAGTGCCGGCAAGTAGTTGTGAGAAACACACAATATATTATGACGCTGTAAATTTATTTCATTAATTTGAAGGAAAGTTTTGCAGCGGGAAAAAAGGCTGCTATTCCAGGTAAACAAGTCTTTTTGTCACAAGATATTTAACCAAACTGTGGATTTGTGACATTCGTGACGTATGAATGGATTTAATGAATGAATTTTGTGACTCAATTATGAAATGCCGGCGTGTATACATTTTCAACATTTCACATAACCCTGTATGTTTTGTAGGGTCAACCCAGGACATGGGTTTCTCAGCACCCAGTCAGAAGTAACTCAACCACAGGCCACGAGTAAGTGGACATCAGTTGCAATTTCACATTATGCTGTCGGCTGCTGGCTTGTAGTGAGTTTTTTTTATGAGGTGGTGATGTTGTACTAACGTGTATTTTGACCACAAAGGTGCGATCATGTTTCACAGAGGTATATATGGTTGCCATTAACTGCGAGGGACGTGTGCTCGTGTTCGTGAAGAACTTGTATTAGGCAGTACTGTCGCCCAATGACTCACGTATCAACACTCTTAACTCGCCACTTCCGGTAAGTAGTTGCGAGAAACACGATATATTATGACGCTGTAAAGTTATGTCATTAATATGAAGGAACGTTTTGCAGCAGGAAAAAGGGTTGCTATTCCAGGTAAACATGTCTTTTTCTCACAAGTTATTTAACCAAACTGTGGGTGTGTGAAATTCGTGACATATGAATAATTTTAATTCTGCCTTTAGTAATGCTTCTAAAAGAGACTAGAAATGGCATGTGACTACCTCTCCAATAAGCAGATCATACATATACAGTCATAAGTGGTAGTTCTATGCAGTGTCGCACTCTATATAGCCTTTCTGTCAGCAGCATTCAAACTGGTGACTGTGTTTTTAGAAGAAGTGCACATGGCACTGTATATGTGTGAACTTGGTTTTCTTTGTATGTGTTGGCTCACTGACACAAACAGTGCAAAAATCAGTTGTACCATGAGGCTGACGACGACTTCTGCTGCTAGAAATGCTGCACTTCATATTTTCTAGTACTGCATGACATTTAAAGCAAAGCTAGCACATCAAATGATCAAGAAAACTAATAGCTGTTGAAGCTGTTTTCCTCAAAGAAAGCTTGTCCTTTATGGACTGTGGTAATCTGCGAGCTCTCCACTGAAGATTCAGTAGTATTATCCCTTGTGTGTGAGAGGTCAGCGGCAGTTAATCATAGTGTTTAAATGGTGTTTTAATTATGTGCATTTGTTCCAACAAAGTTGTCTAGATTACTTTATTGTGCAGTGTACAGCTTACGAAAGTGTCAGCAACTACTGAGTTGTTAACATGCATATGCATTCATCTCTATGCAGGTGGCACTCAGCTGTACCACTGCACTGCTGCTGGAATTGCCAGCACCAGCGGCTTTGTAACAGCAGTTTCACAGCATCTCGGTACGTGCTAATGTACCGAGATGCTGTTATGATGGGCTAATATTATGGACCACTGCTATTCTGTATTGTGACAGATCCACATGATGAATGATGTAATGGGTACAGTGGAAACCTTTGAATGTTCCTGTTTTGACAGCGGCCACAATCGCCATAGCATGTGACCATCCTGTATCAACATACTTTGCAGTCGACGCTCTAAGAGTGCACATTCGACATGTCGTTAGGACACCCTTTCACCATCTTGCTTGCCTGCCAACAACTAGGCCGCATACGAGTTTTAGCCGTTACCTGACTATACACGGAGCATCGCTACCATCGAATTACGTCCCTGCAGCATGGCCTTCGTTACCACTGTGGTCTCTGCATTCACCTCGAGTATGCCTCACTATTCCAGGCGTGAATAAGAAGGCACAAATGCCGTCAGCAGCATTGAAGCAGGCAGCATTATTGCTACTACATGAGGTCCACAGTGACCGCTTACATGTTTACACAGATGGGTCGGTCATGCACTCCAGTTCAGCAGCTGCAGTATTTGTCCCAGCAAAATCTACAGTAATAAAATTCCGGACATCGCACTTGACATCGACGACGGCTGTCGAACTTACAGCTCTGTGTGCAGCAATGAAATTTATTGAACAGGAACCGCCCCAGAAATGGTCTATCTTCTGCGATTCCAAGGCCGCCCTCCAGAGTTTGCTCTCTGCACTTCGCCGTGGACCGCACGAACGACTTCTCGCGGACACACGCGAAATTTACCATCAGACAGTTGACAAAAAACATGACATTTTCTTTCAATGGCTGCCAAGTCACTGTGGTATCTTTCGAAACGAGCAAGCGGACGCAGCCGCTCGATCTTCACATACCAGTACCGATTGCGTCGCTATCCCTATGTCCAGAACAGACGCAGCAAGAAAGCTCCGTGCGCTTGCTCGCGAGCTTACGTTAGCCCACTGGAATTCAACGGACTTTAAAAACCAGCGCCTCTGTTCCCTGGATCCTGATCTGAAGTTCCGCCTTCCACATGGCTTACCACGACGGGAAGTAACTCTCATTTGTCGCCTAAGACTTGGAGTAGCATTCACCAACGCGTACTCCTACCTGATGGGAGTGGCCACAAGTCCAGATTGTGAAACTTGCCGGTGCAAACAGACGATAGCACATCTTCTGTGTGATTGTCGTCGTTTTAGTGCACAAAGGAAAGTCCTCAGAACCACGCTCGACAAGATAGACAGCCGTCCCCTTACGGAAGCTGGAATTCTTGGTCCCTGGTCCCAGCCGACGTCGGAACGGACTGCTTTAAAAGCGCTAGTACGCTTTTTTGAAAGAAACAGGACTTCATGAAAAACTATAGAATTGTGCGGACAGATGTGTTGTTTTTTGGTTCTTTTTTTGTTTTTGTTTTCTTCTTTTTAATCTTTTGTTTTCTAATCTTTTCTGCCCTTACCCCATCCACCCGTGCAGAGTAGCCAACCGGACATTTAACCTGGTTAACCTCTGTGCCTTTCGCCTCTTATTTTCCTTCCTTCCTTCTTTGAATGTTCCTCTACTATGGTACATAAAAAGGCTCTCCTTTTCGTCACTGGAGCAGAAGAGAAGAGCATGCAGGCACTCCTGAATGTACATATATTCCAAACATGAGAGACACATTATATATATATATACAAATAAAGGAAAGGCAGGGACATTACATCTTGCATTTTGAATTGATTTGTGCAGCGCAAAAATACAGCACAGACCACAGAGAAGCACACATGTTAACAGATTTGATACATCAGGTGTGCTTCTTTACACAAGAAAGGAGGGGAAAGGGGAGAAAGTCAGAAAAAAAGTGGAGACGAACAGAAAGCAATCGTGCCAAAAAGCATGAAAAGCATCGTGCAGCCAGGATCACCAGCAGGACATCTAAAAAGCGCAGTGATAAAATTACATACAGGGCAACCTTAAGTATTGTTTGTTTCAATCAACCCAGATCACTGCAGCCATTACTGCAATCAAGTTGTTTCCTTATGTCATATAAGGAAGTGATGTGGGCCCAAAAATGTTTAGAGCTAAAGGATCATCTTCTATGCTAGCCTCTTCGCCCGCTTTTTTTGTCATATTGCTATCAGCTGCTTATGTAAGGGACAATAAGTAAGAGTATGAGCTGGTCCTGGTTCCCCATTCCATGCAACATGTCTTTGTGACTATACATGTGCATGCAGATGATCCGTAGATGAAAAATATTTAGTAGAATCTCGTTACAAGAGACACTTGGTTGTAAGAGACATTTGAAAATGGCTTGGTTGGTTTTGCATTGTTTGCCACGTTAACAGCATTGCATGCAAGAGACACCTTTGTTATTAAGTGTGACTTTTCAAGTATTCTTCACTATTTCGAAGCGACGCAACCCAGACACATTCACTTCGTGCACCTCGTGTGCTCCGAAGGACTTAAAGATCATGCAATCCTCACACAAGTCAATTGCACATGTCGCCTTAAACATAAATTAGAAAAGGAGGACAACGAGGACAGTGCAGCGCAGAAAGTGTCGGCAGTTAAAGCTGACGAGCATCAAAGAGTACCTTAAAGGTATTGCGAGCAAGAAGGAGGGTTGCAAAGTGGAGTGTGTAAACTCCAGAAGTTGGGAAGAAAGCTAATACAGTCTGGCAGTCACCAAAAAAAAAAGAGTGCTGTGAACATCTTCTTTAAAGGGCCCCTAAACCACCCAGAGGTCGAAATTTAGTTGCGGTGTTGGAGTTGTACACGATAAGGCAACGAACACGTAGCCACGAGAATTTTTTCACACCGGTTCAGTAATAGCAGCGTTTGATGATGGAAAAATAGTCCCCGCTCATTTCACTCTATCATCTGGTACGTGCCGTCTGCACGGTATTGTCTTTTCCTCGCCGAGTACACCTCCAAATGTAATGTGACAGGCCATCGCCAATGCGCTCTGTTGCTGCCGTGCTGGCCTGTCGTCCTGCTAGGGGTGCTGCTAATGACCTCGCCAATATAATGGAATCGTTTGGTGACTGGCTGTGTTGAAGAGCCTCATCGGGAGACCCTTCTGTCGGTGTTTCTGTTCTTTGTCCCCACTGGCTGCGCACAATGGCACGGCGAGCAATGCGACGAGGAAGAGGGAGCGCGTGTTTTGCTTGCAGACCTTGCCGGCAGTCGTACACTGTCGTTCGACTAATCCACAGCACCAGAAACCGGTGACATCATCAGAGACAGCCTGGTGACGTCAGGACGAACTGGGGGGCGGGGGGGGGGGGGTGCAGGAAAAGTCCGGAGAGGCGCACGGGGTGGTTTTCTTCATTTTGTGGCGCTCCTGCGGTGCATAGCACTGCCCCCGCCTTTGGCAGTGTTGATCGTGACGGCGTTCTGATTTCGATGCGTGTGTTTACTTGAAATGTTTAAGAAATATCGAGAGGTGGTTTAGGGGCTGTTTAAGCCACCCTGAGCAATTATTCCTTCACATATATCTAAACATACTTTCGTGATGATGCATAATAAAGGGATCTAGTTTAGCTCCTCATTGTTTTTAAAATTTTTGGTTTCAAGATACATGTTTCCCGTGCCCTTTGAGTATCTCTTCTGACGAGGCTTTACTGTAATGAACACACCATTGTGTAACTCCTGCTGCAAGTACTATTCATTAAGCCTGGTCACTGATGTGCAAAGGTTGTGATTAGGTTTTGATGTCCGTATTTTTGAGAGCTATGTTTATTAATTCAGGCTGTTCTTATTGGTCCTTCAATGCAGGAGACAATGCCTACGAAATTATTGGCCCTGATGACGAGAGCCCTCAAGGGGCAAACGACATCTCTGTTACAGAAGTGAGCCCGATACCACCTTAAGTTACCATGACAGATGACACGGCTGCAATAGATACAGAGACTGCCGTGTCTACTGCAGCTGCAACAGTGTACGAGGCAAGCAGGAGCGCGTCAGCATCAGCAGTAGTGTCAGAAGCAACCGAACCAGGCCTGGTAGGGCAACATGTGTGCTACCACTGTGACTTTTTTTGTAGTGCATATACGGTAACACCTCATCTGCTCAACGTACGAAAGCTTTTCACCACGACTGCGAGCCAGTGTTCTTGTGCAGCGAGAGCAAGACTATGTTTGGTGTTATACCGCAGTATAAGCATCACTTTAAAATATTCCAACCCATTACAGTTATTGCCTCCCCGGCCAGCCCACATAGCGACAACAATGTGGAACGCATGGTGGGACACACCTCTCCCCCATTAGAAGATAGTAGAGAGACTGTCAGTGTGGTTGCTAGATTAACTGGTCATTGTAACCGACTAGAAGGACAACACAGGTGTCATAAGGTTGTTGTTGATGTTGTTGGTGAAGAGGTAAAAAAGATGTTTGATGCAGCTGAAGCATTGATATTGAGCAAATGAAAAGTGACCGCCTGAGAAAGCTACACTATCGAAATTTGGGTATCTATATGCCGCCAACTCTGGTAAAGCTCACAGGGCATGTAAAGACTTATGTTGTAATGTTAGCAAACCTCCTTCAAAATGTGCTAAGGCACCCAAACATTGTTGACTATGTAAGTAAGCCCTGCAGAATGCAGACTGACTCTGTACTTAGTGACTTCTGGGATAGAACAAGGGTTCATTGGCATCCCATTTTTAACATACACAAGAAAATGTTGTTCTTTTCAACCTGTATTATGATGACATAGAACTTGCTAACCCGATGGGTACCAAAAGAGGCAAATTGGGCAAGCTCAGTGTGTTTTATTTAACAATATTAAACCTGCTACCTTCTCAGCGTTATAAACTGTCTAGCATCTTTTTGATGCGGGTCGGTCACACAGCTGACCTGAAGAAGCATAATGTCCAATTAAATTTTTTTTGAAGATTTCATTGAAGTGTTAAGAGCCAACGAAGGAATCATCTTTGATACAGACAGAGGCCGTGAAAGGTTTTTTGGTGCTGTGATGACCGTTGCAGGGCATTCTTTAGTTGCCCACTCCTTAGCAGGTTTAACGAATCTTTTGGCCCGACTGCATTTCAATCCTGTTGAACTTGCCTTGAACCGTCATATAGTTATGCGCAACATGTTCGACATGGAGTGTGTAACCTGAGATCGGAGAGTGAAATCAAGTTGCAAATGCAGGAACTGAAACAAATAACATCAGTTTCAAATAGGAAGCAGCTTTCCAAAGAATTTGGGATCAACGGAGAATCAGGGCTGACCTCATTTCCTTTTTTTGTTGACAAAAGATATTTTGTATCACCCGATGCATATCCTGCGACCACTCCATGTGACCACTTTCCATCTTATTCTGCATGATATAGATCAACCTCCAGAAACGAGACCACAACTTGTCTGTAAAAAGCTTTCACAAAAAATTATTCATAACACTATTAACACAGCAGTATTTTTTGTGGGGTTTGAGGTTTCCGGACGTTCATTAATGCAAAAAGTGAAAAAGAACAAGTTTCGTACTTACTTCTCTTTAACAAGTGCGAGGGAGACACCACTTTTGTAGTCATACATCTTCATCACACTATCAAGTTTCTAAACGCCTTTTATAAATAGTATTACCAGTTACTTATATCTGAGTGGATTGTATGCATGTAACAGGTGTAAAAGCAGGTCAGTTTGATCAGATGCCTTATCTGGAAGAGAGCCCTATAATAAAGAAATTTGAATTAAAATAGGTACGTTAGACACAAAATCTAAGCACTTTATTGCGTGTGGTTTAAGCATTGCTCAATACTTTTCTGGATGACAGTTTCAACTGACACAGCACTGTGCTTTGCCACAGTCGCATGTGTCTTCAAAGTGGTGTTTACCTGTTGTGTTGGTCTCTTTGTGTAGGCAGAGAGCAAGCTTTTTTGCATTCACGTGTTTGTACTACGTTTATATAAGGCAGTTACAAAATGAGTGTCACTATAACAACCTGTTCTTTTGAGCTTACACCTGCAAATAATGGTGCCCAGATGGCTGCACTTTTATGTAGGTGCACCGCTAGCTTCGTGTATGTTCTCATGTTTGTATAAGGCTTATATAAGCCAGTTACAGAATGTATGTAACTAAGCACCGTGATATTCTTTAAAGAACTGCTTGGTTGGTTTTACACTTTTGAATTAGTACTGGAGGCAGTGGTATTTACATGTAGGCCCACTGCAAGCGTTCTGTGTGTTCACGTGTTTGTATTACGCTTTTAAAACGGAGTTGCAACATGTACATCACTAAGCACTGTGATATTTTTTAAAGAACTGCTTTGTTGGCTTTACACCTGTGAGTAATAGAACTCAAGTGGCACTGTGTAATCATGTGTAGGTGCACAGGGACCATTTGTGTACATTGTGCTCATGTACAGCAGTTACAAAGTGTATGTCACTAAACATTGTGATATTTGTTGAACAATTACTGTGATCGTTTTACACCTGTGAATAATAGTGATCAGGAGACAGTACTTGTGATGTAAGTTGAATTTATACAGTGCCAAGAGATGGGCTGTATACGTACCAAAAGAAATGCATGTCATTATATTGTTGTGGTGATTATTACTGTTTGGATTTTATTAAACTGTGATAAAATTGTTTCTTGTGTCAATTGAGGTATGGCAATTTATCACGCAACCAAACCGAGGACCTGAATGTGTGCATACAAATAAACAGCTAATTTAAGAGTATACTGCTCATATTCTGCTAAACCACTTTAACAAATCTTGTAATACAATGCTGGACGAATGACAGAGCTGACTTGGATGTACAGAAAGATTTCTGCACTGGCTGAAGTACTGCCCCACACTGGAGTTGGTAATGTTGCATACATATATTGGAGTAAAACAGAAAGCTCACTTGTATTAAAAATGCGACAGTCACTGCAGAAACATAAGGCAGACGAGCGGATGTGACACTTTTATTTCAGGGCTCTCCATGCCTACTACTGCATTTCTAGTCTTCCTGTGCTCTGCGTATAAGTCCCTGCTCAGCCAAGCTTTCTACTCCATGACAGTTGTTCTACAGGGTTCGTAGAAACATTGAAGGAAAACATTCAAGGGTTTTCAAGTACTTTCGGGGCCCCAACATATTAGCTTCAAGGACCTCATGCATGTGTTTAGTAGCTTGGACAGGAAATAACTTAACTTGTTCAATAACAACATCGTTATTTATAATGCAAAAAACAAACAAATAGCATTTCACTGATTTCAAACATTTGAAACTGTTAATTTGCCTTTAGCCGCCCATCCCTAACGCACACACAAGGAGGCATTTCAAGAAAGTGGTTGACGTTTTCCTGAAATAGCACAATTACTGCAACATTTGCAGTTTTCCAAGTACGCTGCGCGAACTTACTTCGAACAGTATTTGGGAAGCAATACTTAGAAATTCTATAAATACGAGGATTGCTACGAACTACAGATGCCTTATGCACTGCTGAAATTTGATATTGCAAGTGCGAGTGCAAGTACGAAAATATCAGTCATACAATTAATCAGCGGATCCGACTTAGATGTTGATAAATACTCAGTGACTACGATACATATGCCTGTCGGATATAACAAAGCTTTACTAAAAGACACGTTATCATGGCCGTCCTACTATTTTTTATGCTACCCAGTAATAGAGCGGTGCCTCTGACGGCATTTGAATCATGTTCAGGAATTATGCCATCCTTTATAATTATTTTTCGAACATATGCGTCGCAGATATGCTGATTTCAAAGCGGCAGTGTGATAATGAGTTTGTTCTATCCATATCAGTTTCACTTCGGCTTTGAAGTAACATTCCCAAGCAGCATGTGTGTATCGCGGGCGCAGCCAAACAGTTCACAAGTACAGACTAAGCTGAACTTGAGCAATGTTTCGTACCAATAGACACGCAACATGTCGAAGGCCATCAATAAAAGCCAGACATGTGTAGAACGAGTTTGAAAAATGGGTGCCACATCTATACATTCCTACTTTCGTACTTCCTGAACGCGTAATGCATCTAACTTTAACTTGTTATTGTATGTTTGCACGTCCTTTGAAGGATTGAGATGTCACAACAGCCCTTCTATCTACTTATAATATTAGATGTTTGCATCGTTCCAGAACTGCTGAATCTTCAGCAATCGTCACCATGATATTCAGGAGAAGGGACATTGGAATATTGTGGATAATCAGTCAGTGCTCAACTGTAACTATTGATGAGGCGAAAAATGTGCCCAGCAAGACAAGTAGCACTCAGAGCACAATAGCGACGAGCAGAACCACGGGTCGTTGACATCTTATCTGCGCGTAAAGCGCGTTGGCTATATTAATACATGACTCAACGTGCATTCCAGCTTAATCGCTGGTGCTCACTCACGTTCCGCAACGCATGCCACTATGCGCGTCCCGTACCCTATTTGATTAGAGTAAATTCTTTCGCTATAGAATCAGCCACAGCATTCGATAAAATTTGGATCCATGCAGGCGCGGCTTGTATCCAGTGATAGATTCGTAGAACGGTGAACCAGTGAAAAAAAAAAGATCAGCGAAAAAAAGATAACCTATGTACGCCTGTTAATTTAGAGATAGGCAAAACGGCTCACTTCAGTGAGCGGCTCGGAACGGCTCAGCTCATTGAAGTGAACCGGTTCACGTGAATGTGTAACCTGTGTTATGCATATTTTATAGTTATGTGGCTTTGAAAAAAAAACGATATATGCATAATTGAATAACCGTGTCATTGGTATTCTCACTGTGTTTAGAGAATATTTTTACATATTTAAAGAGCATGAATTTTCAGTTGTAATGAAACTCTGTTTTCTTTTCTATTGAGGATAAAATGCTTATGATACTGTAACCGGCAGAATACGATGTACTTTTTTCAGAAAAAAATATGTAACTTCATCGTCACTGCAGGAGCTTTTCTGTTTTTGTGGTACAAATTTAAAATCAACTTTGGTCAAAATAAGAACACACAATTATTGTACATTATCTTTCAGACAAATAGACAGACAATGAACTTAATTAAGATTATCTCTCAACTTTATTAATTTGTTCACATACGCACGCTCACTATAATATGAGTGATCTGCCACGCCATGCGAAATGAATGTGGAAATCATTTCTTGAAGTACAATGCAAAAATCATATGAAAGATCCACAAGACTGCCGCACGTACCTTTCGTGTTTGTTTGTTTGTTTTTTTCTTTTGAGCGCGCGCGCGATACCGGCGATCATGTCATCATGCGCCAGGACAAAAAGAAAAAAAAGAAATGAAGCTCTATTACAACAACACCGCTCATTGACGTCGTTTTATTGACGTGCTAATGATACACGCTCGGAAAATGCACAGACGTGGATGCCATGGGCGACATTTTCATGACTATACTAATTAGCACAAATGAAGACCAGGACGTAAACTGTTCGTTCACCTGTTGTCTTTAAAGACACGGAAGACCATCTTCGAAGTGTTGTTGCATCAGCGCACTATGCGAGATCGGTGGGAGTCGTGAGACCTCGTTCGAACAGCAGCAGGCAACGAACAGTACCAAATTTTTGCAATTATTGCTTCTTGATTTCGCCCTTCGGTGGCATCGGGCGCCACATCATATGACGCACAAAAAACTAAAGGGCGTGCTGCGCACACCGCACACTTCGAGCGAGTACGAGTAGCGCGAGTCTGCCCACGACGGCCACCATTCGTTGGTAAGAAATCGAAACCCAGCCGAAACCCGGCTCTGACGGAATGGTTCCCCACGACTCACTGAATGAGAGAGAACCGGCTTCCTCTCTCCGAAAGAACCGCCGCTCACTCACTGAACCACGGCTCACTCGCTCTTTAAAAGAGCGGCTCATAAGACAGCCGAAGGCGAGGATTGGAGGCGACTCTTGCGAGGGAGCGCAGCAGTGCAGTTGCTTCCTCGCACTGCTAATAGATGGCGCGGAAGTCACATCCGGCAGAAGACCCGGCTCTGACGGAATGGTTCGACACGGCTCACTGAAGGAGAGAGAACCGGCTCCCTTTCTCCAAAAGAACCACCGCTCACTTTTACTGAGTCACGGCGCACTCGCTGTTTAAAAAGAGCCGCTCACAAGATCCGGCTCGCTCCTGAGCTACCCGTCTCTACCTGTTATTGTCAAAGAATGTATGCGTGTACATTTGTTTCTGCGCTAACTAATTAAGTGGAAAAGCTGATCTACTTTCTATTTAAGAACACATGTATAATGACATGGCCTAGAAAACGTAGTCATGTTAGTTATTAGTTTGAGAATGAAACCTTTGCCTCTTCCGCGATTACGGTCATTGCACGTGAGTTTTAAACTGTGTTTATGATTTTATATTTATGATTTGAGGTTCGAGGTGCTGGAACCCTCCGTTTCTGCGTCGATTATCGTTGCCTCGACAAAATCACGAAGAAGGACGTATACCCTCTCCCAGGAATAGACGACGCCTTGGATCGACTCTACAACGCAAAAGTATTTTTCGTCGATGGACCTAAATACCGGCTACTGGCAAATTGAAGTCGACGAGACGGACCGGGAGAAGACTGCCTTTATAATACCAGACGGACTGTTCGAGTTCAAGGTCATGCCGTTCGGCCTTTGCTCGGCACTTGCGACTTTCCAACGCGTCATGGGTACAGTACTGGCAGGCTCGAAGTGGCAGACTTTCCTCGTCTACTTGGATGACGTCGTGCCACGCGCAGAACTGTTGTGGACGGCGGCGGCGTTTTGCCTGCGTTCGCACCGAACGCGCGCGGCGTTGCTGACGTGTTTATGAAGAACGTGCCAACCTTTGCAGTACACCCTATGGCGGTGTACCGTATCGACCATAAGGCCGTGGTCCCTGTGGTCACTAAATAAATGAAAACCACCGGATCATATATATTTCTCATTCTTTAATAGTTCAAATAACCAATTACACCATCACATCCTTATAGTCATAATTAGAAATACATAATTCCCACCATAGCCCAGCTTCGTTGGTCTTTCATCTAGACCCCAGTGGAAGGGCTGACAATTTTTTTTTTTTATTGCAGTAGCAATTATATGGACACTCTAAGCAAATTTCTGACATCGTCGTCGTCGCCTTCGTCAACGGCGCGAGGTTCCGTACAACGTCTAAGGGCGATAAAATCGTCGCTGCGCGCCGTAAGCTGTGCGAGAGAAAGCGCGCGAGGAACGTGCGCTTTCACGGAGAAGGAACACGCGGCGGAGCGCAAACGCGACGTCTTCCGTAGTGCGAAAGGCCGTGGGGGGTTTGGAGGGAAGGAGGGGAGGCGACGTTTAGCTGCGGCATCAACTGCGTATCTTGCGACCGGGCGCAAGGGGAACTGGCGACTCAATCTCCCATGCGAGAGGAGGAAAGCAGGAAGGCAGCGCGGGAGGGAGGAGGTGCGGCTTCTACTCTGCTGGCATCTCCGTCCTGGTACTTCGCGCGGCTGTGGGCGGTCGCGCGCACCGTATCTCGAAAGCGATCTGCACACAGCTCTGACCTTTGTATGCGCTGTGCTTTCGCGGCTCAGTTTCCGTTGAAGCGATGGACCGCATGAACCTTCGCTCGCTGCTGCTTTCGCTCTTGCTCATGCCAGCGTTTTGACAGTGGTTGTACCACGCTTGTTAATTCAGTTAGTATGTGAATGTGCTCAAAGTTATGCAGCTGACACAAAAGTGCACTAAATCAAAGCGCGCGCCGCTTGTCACGTAAAGCTGAAACCACATGGCGCGTTTCTCTCTCGCGAAAAACGCGACGCGCGGCGAACGCCCACGTTGCCGCCGACGCGCGAGCACCCACCCGAAAAGATGGAGCGGCGCTTTAGCGCCGCGTTTTCCGGGTTGGCAAACAACATAACGCCCAACGACATGAAATCTCTCTGCTACTGCATATATAATATGCCCTTAAGATTCAAAGACTACAATAAAAATAATCTTCGTGTAATTAGACAGCAACATTTTTTCCCAAAGTTTATTTATCAAGCTTCAATTCAAACAGCAAGATTGTTTGCGAAACTGCGACTATGTACCTTCCTTATGCTGAGCAGCCGCTGCTTGTTTACAACTTCACGTAGGAAATGGAATGTTGGCTGCTTACTACCTAGCAGAGGAGGCGATTGCTACTATTCAGGGCCTCGTTGAAGGTTGCTTGGTCCATTTTGGGTAAACACGATGTGCGAACGAACACGTGTAGCACCTGTTTCCTTCAACGCGTGCGCCTGTTCTGCAGAAAAAAAAAGAAGTTTCACCAAAGAGGCTCCGCCGAGATGCGCGAAAAGCAGGGCCATCTTGTGGCAAAACCAAAATGTCACATGACTGCATTCTGAACTCTGATTGGCGGACGTGCACGCGACGCGCCGCGGGAGGCATTTCTTTCTACTCCGAGTAGCAGTACGCGGTGGCGCGATTTCATGATGGATCTTGCTGGGCACGCGTCAGAAGGACGCGCGCGTCCCACCATCCGCGCGTCAATCGCGCCTGAAATCACGCCAAGCGCTGCCGGCTTAAAGGCCAACCTCCATGCAGCGAACTTTCGCGGCGAATTTCACTTGACGAAAAATCCAGCGCGAAGCGCCGTCGCGAATTCGTCGCACCACACTCCATGCAACTACAGTGAACTAGAATATTTTCTAGTGCACTGTAATGCAACCAAGAGCCGGCGAACGCCGCCGACCATGCGGTCGACGCAGCCCGCGAGGAGTAATTGTGGCCAGACGAGATAGGCTACGAAAGCGACGTTGGCGAACGAAAGTAGAAGGCAAAACAGCACCTAAATCTATGTTTTTACACGTAAAATAAGGCACCTGATCTGAAAAAGTGCGTACAATAAGTGTTTGCTGTTAGCCGGAATCTATTTAGACTGTCACTTTCTTTTTTGTGAATACGCGGCACGTCGGTATTTCGCCGATACTCATCCCTCTTCTGTCACCCTTCGTTTGTTTACGGCTCTCTCCGCTCGCGCGCAGTTGAGTTTTTCTCCATCAGCTTTCGCCTTCGAGCCTGCGCTGCCATCGAGGAAACACGAAAAGCTATTAGACAGTTTTAGTATAGCGTACGCAACTAATAGCGTACGCTATGCGCTATAGTACAGCGTACGCCAAGCAGCGCACGTTTATTACAGTTTTAGTTGGCCTGAGACATCTTCCGCTCTCAGAGGCCATATGCCATCGTCGCGCCTTCTCTCGACTTCATCGATAGGCGACGCTGACATATGCTTCATATGTATGCTTCAACCTATGCTTCAGCTCGCGTTTTTCTAGGATGTGCCAGTGAACTACGACCTGCAAACATCAATCAAAAGTCTTTCCCAAACACGGCGGTACGCAAGGCCACATGTATGCATGGTATGCATACATGTTGCGGGTATGCATGGACAGAGCATCATCGGGAAGCGAAGCCTCTAACTACATAGAGTACACAAAACAAGCAGTGACCCATTAACTCGAACATTGAGGCAGAACAACCAACAAGGAGGTGAAACAACGCTGGAAAACAAGCGTTTGAAACGAAGGTAGGAAATGGCCGAACAAAAGCCAAGTGTCAACAACCAAAACTCCCGTCGACGGGCGACCGACGGAAGTCAACCTCTGCGCTGTGGTGCGATTGGTCGACGCTCTCCGCCGCGCGCGACGACTTCCGGCGGCGGCGGTTCGCTGGGCGGCGAATATCTGGAGAGAGTGGATCGGCGGCGAACAGCCCCCCTTTTTTTCTTTTTTTGTAGCGTTAGCTACACTGGCCTAGCCAAGCCCGTTTCGCGCGGCACATCAAGAGCCGTGCTGCGCATGCGCAAGGATCAGTGATGTCACACGGCTTGCGCACCGGAGCCACCGGAGCCGGCACCTCTCGCGCACTCCGCCGCCACCGCGCGCGACTCACCGCCGCCGGTCTGCGCATTCCAGAGGAGTGACGTCCTAGCCGTGGTAGACGCACTGGCGCCGGCGCGCGCTCTCTGTGCAGTCGCCGTCTGACACTGCGCTGGAGCCGCTGCGCTTCTGACTGGCGTTTGCCAGCGTGGTATAGCCATGGAGAAGGAGAGCGCAAATGCTGCTCAACAGCGCAGAACGGAGAAGCTTGACTCATCGGATCCCGAAGTAGTTGCCTGGCAATTAGCGGTTGAGCGTAGGAGACAACCAGGAAAGCTAAGAATAATCAGCTGAACCTTTGCTAACGCTACCTATATCCTGGCATAGCCGAGCTAAGCCACTGCAACTTTTTGTTGACGTCGGGCGGCCGTCGTCGAGCGGCCGCCGCCGAAAGTTCGTCGCTTTTTCGCTCAATGGAGGTTGACCTTAAGCCAGCGTGTAATCGTTGTAATGCTGACTTTGAGTCCGTCAGCACCACGATATCTCTTGCAGAATAGGCCCGTAGTTTCTGCAAGGCCGCGGTAATTTCTGCGCTTTGTACTCTTGTAGACGAAATTAAGCGATCCAGAGGGCCAGACGATGATACATCAAGGGAGGGTATGTAGAATGCCGCTGCGCAGTTATCTGTTTGTGCACACGCACCGACCCGTCTGTGTACGCTTGTAGTTGGCATTGATACACTGTGCTCAAGTGGTCCAGTACAAGGATCTTAGCTTCAGCAGTTGGAATGGTGCTTTTTGCCAGTATCCGGGGTACATTGAGGCTGCAGGTAACGTCCGAAAAAGATTATGGCGGGTCGAGACGACTCCGTTTATGCCATTCCAATCCTGAAAATCGGAAGGTGTTCCGCACCGCATGGAAATGGGAGCGAGTTGTTGTTCTTAGCCACCGGAGAAGCGCCGTGCCTGCGTGGCACTCGCCGAGCCTTAATAGCTGCGTGAGCAAGGCGTGAGATACCAAAAGGCGGAGTGGGAGAGACTGCTTCATTAGTAACCTTCTTGTTTGAAGCTGCCCGAGGAACTCCCATCG
Source organism: Dermacentor silvarum (assembly GCF_013339745.2). Taxonomy (NCBI): domain Eukaryota; kingdom Metazoa; phylum Arthropoda; class Arachnida; order Ixodida; family Ixodidae; genus Dermacentor; species Dermacentor silvarum. The sequence goes on along the minus strand of NC_051158.1, from coordinate 100,300,184 downwards.
CCAAGCGATGTCCCTTTCTACATACTGCTTCCAAGCGCTCGGATTGACTCGATGATGGTTATATATGAGTGGCAACTCATAGAGAATGCGGCTTGTTGTCTGTGTAGCGTTCAGTGTAAGCACGGACACTGGATTCTTTCCTCAACGTACACCTGCCAAGCGGCGCAGAGCATTGTCCATTCGCACTGCTGCAGCCACAACATTTTTAACCACGCGTCGCCACAGTATCTTGCTCTCTATGGTGACGCCCAGGGAACGAACACTAGTTGCACAACGAATTGGATGGCCTCTGATATTTAGCGTCAGACGTGTTCACTTCCGCCTCACTCCAGTAACTCTTTTCTCTTGTGCTTACTGCGATTCCTTGCATATTATAGTTGGACTTCACGTTTCACTTCTGCCATTTTCTTATTTCTTGTTTAACTTTATTGTACAGGAATTCACTAGTACTATTTATCTTGTTTAATGCTGCTCCAAGTGCCATTTAATAACATAAATGTTTATATGTTAAAAGACCACTAGTGCCAACTCTATTTAGCTTTGCCAAATTAATGATTAAACTTTATACACTTGTATTTCTAACTTGGTTCCACCTCTCAAGCATTAAAAAATAGAGTTCCAGAAAAGTAGATAACTGTGTTTCAACCTTCTTAAAGTGGCCGACAAAAATTTTGATTAATCGATGAAAAACCCTTGATCGAAAGCGATTGATCGATTAAAGGCTAAAATGATGAACGACTAATCGTTAATCGAATAAAAAAATTAATCGACCATCCTTAGGCGAGTCAAGAGATAGGGGGAGGGCGACAGCCCCAGCGTGCGCCAACGCATGAGTCCCCACCCTCCTCGAAGAAATCGGCCGCCGCGGCCGAAAACGCGAGAAATGTCTAGAAGATTCCCAGGCTTTGTTCATGCTATGGGAGGACGACTTCAACACAGGTTCGAGAAGCGCCGGCGGAAGCAATAAAAGCGACTTGCGGGAATCAGAAGGGCGATCTGACCGCGCCTGTGAAGAGACGTGACGTCAAGACTCACCGTCTGCGAAGGAAGGGGATTCCCCGGCAAGCTAGTATATTGTTTTCGAGCGCATTTACTCTCCCATTAACACCTTCGCTGCAATTTCTATCGCGCAATGTTTACCGCAGAAACTAGGACGTCACATAAGGCATATTATTGTCCTATTCTCAGATTGGAATGTGTTGCTAGAGATAAGCGAACCCTGATTACGTGTAAATTTTTACATTTCTGCCTCTGCAGCCATACGGCGGTTTTAATTACGTCACTGCAGATCCCCTATACTACGCACGCATAGATATACTCGTATATCGTACAATAAAAATGGCAGCTACGCTCGAAGGTGAAAATAATTGTAAGCGACAGGAAAGTTTAGCGTCCTGATCCAGATGCTCTGCCATTGCTATAACATTACGTCGCAGCAACGTCTTGCGGGGCGGCATGCAAGGGAACTGCTGCTGCGCATCATGAGCAGCGCCCTGACAGCTTCCACGCGTCTCACAATGCTGGCGTGATTGGCGGCAACAGCTTTGCTGCAGAAGTTACGCCTCTACGGCATTGATGGTGCATGAGATAACACTGCTCCACTTCTTCTCGGGAGAAGCGATAGAAGGGCGAGTTGGGAGTAATCCATAATAAAAAGCCGGCAGATCCCACGCCCTGTGGGAATAGATGTTATGCGAAGCAGTGTGCGGGGAGCCTACTAAGTTAACGAAGCGACCATGGGAGCACCGAGATAGGCGGCTATTTCATGAGCTACAGGACACGCATCTCATGACGATCATGTCATGACCTATCGCTTTTGTCCGAACAAATTTCAGTGGTTTTTAGTGCTAATCTTTTTTCTATGAGTCATTATCATTTTTACCAACTAGTGCCAACGTCTGAAACCATTCCAGGGGTTTTAAATGCGAAGCATTCCTTGGCAAATTTGCCACTTTGACATTATCTATCTAGCCGCCTGCGTCCTGGTGCTCTCATGTTCGTGTCGCTAACTTGGTCGGTACCAAAATTCGCATAGTATGACAACATTGTATGACAAACATAAATGATAGGTCATGAAATAAATGTCATGACATGTGTGTCATGTAGGTCATGAAACATTCGCCTACGTCTTGGTGCTCTCATGGTCGTTTCGTTAACTTGGTATGTAACTAGAATGGGTTCGGACATGGGTACTAAGTGAAGGAAACACTAAAGGATGATGGCAGAAGTCATAGTCATGAGCATCGCTCAGCGAAATTCACAATGACTCAGCTAAAAAAGATTTGCAACAACAAAGCATTGGAATGGGTTCGGGCGTGGGTAATAAGTGAAGGAAGCACTATAGAATGATGGGAGAAGTCACAGTGATGAGCATGACCCAGCAAAAATGAATAATACTGAAAAAACCCTCGAATGGTATCAGACGTGGGCACTACTTGAAAGAAACACTGAAGGATGATGGTAGAATTCAGTCATAAGCATGACTCAGCAAAAATGACAATGACTCAGCGAAAAAAGATTAACACACAAAATCCACAGAAATTTGTTCGGACACAAGCAATAGGTCAGTACATGAATGTTACCACATGCGTGTCCTGTAGGTCATGAAACAGCCGCCTACGCCTCGGTGCTCCCATGGTCGCTTCGTTAACTTAGTAGGCTACCCGCACGCTGCTTCGCATAACATCTATTCCCCCAGGCCGTGGGATCGGCCGGCTTTTTTCAGTATAATTATTCATTTTTCGCTGAGTCATTCTCATTTTCATGGAGTCATTCTCATGACAGGCTTCTACCATTACCCTTTAGTGTTTCCTTCACTCAGTACCCACGTCCGAACCCATTTCAGTGGTTTTTGAGTGTTAATCTTTTTTCGCCACGTCATTGTCATTTTTGCAGAGTCATGCGCATGACTATGACTTCCACAATCATGTTTTAGTGTTTCCTTCACTTAGTGCCCAAGTCCGCACCCATTCCAGTGTTTTTTGAGTGCTAATCCTTTAGGGGCGAAGCACCTTAGGGCCGAGCCTTGTCCCTCGTAGTCCGTAGCTCTGGTTGGCATGGAGACCGCTATGTATATGCATATATATATATATATATATATATATGTATAGTGTATGTACGCCAAGCTCCGGCTTCCGGAAGCCGCAACCGTAAGCCGGCTTCCGCTTCCGGTTCCACTTCCGGTTCCGGAAGCCAGCTCCCGGCTTCCCGAGAGCGCTTCGGGCTTTTTGCCCGAATGATCCCCCGGTGCTTCCCCACTCATCATCAATCACTTCGTAGATATGCGGTGTTTTTTTTTTCGCTGAGTCATTGTCATTTTTGCTGGGTCATGCTCATGACTGACTACTGCCATCATCCTTTAGTAGACAGTTTAGCAGAGCGCCGCTTACGCTCCGCTCCGGTCGGTCGGATTTCACGCTGTGAGATACTGCAGGGAACTGCGTAGATTTCGCATTTGATAAGCGGGTCTTGCCGAGACGCGAGCGACGCACTACCAACTTGGCTGCAAAACGAGGAAGAGGCCAAGTAGACGGGCTATCACGCTACGCTCAGTCGGCTTTGTAGCGGAGCGAGGGCTGCGGTCTTCGTTCCGCTGCCGGTATGAGCGTATGAGCGTTCCCGCTGGGCGGTTGTGTGGCATTTGCTAGCATATGCCGGTCTGAGTGGGGCGAACAGCAAGCGCTTAGCTAAAACACTCTAGTGTCTCCTTCACTTAGTACCCATGTCCGAACCCATTATAGTTACATACCGAGCTCAGGAAACGACCATAAGAGCACCAAGACGTAGGTCACTGTTTCATGACCTACATGACACACATATCATGACATTTATTTCATCACCTATCATTTATGTTCGTCATACAATGTTGTCATACTATGACAATTTTGGTACCTACAAAGTTAGCGAAATGACCATGAGAGCACCAAGACGTAGGCGGATAAATAGATACCGTCAAAGTGGCAAAGGTTCGCCAAGAAATGCTTCGCATTTAATAGTTGTCGCGCACGAACTGAATGAACGAAGGACAGGGATTTGACCAACTTAAACCGTATTGCGCTTCCAACGTTTTTACTTTCGAATTTATTATTGCAATAGCACTGATATGGACACTCCAAGCGCATTTCTGCCGTCGCCATGGTCGTAAACGTCGCCGTGAGGTTTCGTATAAAGTCGAAACACAGCTACATCGGCGACGCGCGCCGTACGCCGTATGTGCGAGTGTAAGCTTGCGAGGGTCAGCCGACGATCGCGGCTCAATCTCGCGCGCCCGATGGAGAAAGGCGGGGCCGAACCGCGCTTCTTCAAATGCTACGTAGCTGTACGGAAACAAGGTAATGTTGTTTACCGTCGCTTGGAGATACTCGGATTATTTCTTGCATTCCGCCTAATTAGGTAATTAGTCTCAGACGGCGATTCGTCTGACGTAACCGACCAACGGACGAGTTTCCTCGTTGGGTAGGGATAGAAATGCTTACGCAGTTAAAGTTAGAAGGCGATTCAACCTCTAGTATACGTTGATCAGAAACAATGTCTTACTGGGAGAGTTCTGGACTAGAATAGCGTGTATGTGCCCTATAAATGATTGTTAGTGCCGCATTGGAGCGACAGCGTTTGAACGATGCCAACTAAAAGCTGAATCGTCTTGTAGTCGTTTTGAGTATATGCATGTGTGTTTGAAATTGAAGAGGTGTATATAATGTTATCTTCATTTTCCTGTTCTAAAGCTGCATATTTGTTTGCGAGCACCAGCCTGAATTGGTCTGCTTTCACCCTTACTGCGTCTAGGTTGGCCTGTTTCCTCTTGACTAATTTCACTCTTTCTCTCTTCAAATTGAGAGAAATCCTAGACCTCACTAACCTATGGTCACTACACTTTACCTTACCTAACACTTCTACATTCTGCACTATGCTTGGATCGGCAGAGAGTATGAAATCTATTTCATTCCTTGTTTCTCCATTAGGGCTTTTCCAGGTCCACTTCCTGTTGGTGCGCTTCCTGAAGAATGTATTCATTATTCGGAGCCTATTCCTTTCCGCGAATTCCACCAACATCTCTCCTCTTGCATTCCTAGAATCGATGTCGTAGTTTCCAATTGCTTGCTCGCGAACCTGCCTTTTTCCCACTTTTGCATTGAAGTCGCCCATGACTACAGTATACTGAGTTTGCACCTTTCTCATTGCTAATTCCACATCTTCATAAAACTGTTCTATCTCTTCATCATCGTGACTGGAAGTTGGGCGTAGGCTTGCACTACCTTCATTTTGTACCTCCTATTCAGCTTTATTATGACGACTGCTACCATCTCACTACTGCTGTAAAATTCATCAATGTTGCCCGCTATGTTGTTATGGACTAGAAATCCTACCCCGGATTCTCTCTTATCTGGAGGACCTCTGTAACAGAGGACGTGGCCGTTAGTCAGCACTGTGTAAGCTTCACCAGTTCTTCTAACCTCACTAAGGCCAATAATATCCCAGGCAATGCCTGATAATTCCTCAAATAGTCCTGCTAAGCTAGCCTCACTCGAGAGGGTGCGCGTGTTGAACGTTGCCAGGTTCAGTTTCCATTGGCGGCCTGTCAATGTTGTCATACTACCTCGAGATAAGTTTACAAGGCAATCTCTAGTACTGATCAAAGATCTAATGAGCAAGGAATTTAACGTAACATTCTAATGGATCCCATCCCACGTATGAATTGAAGGAAACGAAAAAGCTGGCGCTCTTGCACGCCGAGCGCTGACATGTGTCCCAAAAGTGAGAGCGCCAATCATTTTTCAGAACTCCAAGGGTGCAATCCGTAATCACTTTAGGGCGATCCACAAGACTCTGCACCAAACCTGTGTGATCCATGGTCCGGACTTACTCGCGAGGAAGCGATGCTGTTTTACCGCATCAGAACCGACTCCGCGTCATTCAATTAAGACTGCACGTTGCGCTTCCCCGCTCTATGCCTTCAGTGGTGATATCAGCGATATTGGACATTTCATTTGGCTATGCCCACAGTTCGACGCAGAAAGAAACGCGATCGTCGACAGCGTGCAAAAGAGAGTTCTTTAGCACATGAGCTTTGAAGACGTCGTTTTCCCCGGAGGGCCCGCGGCTGTCACGAAAGAGGGCAACGAGTGCTGATTGCCTTCATGTGAGACACGGGGCTCATCGACACCTGGTGACACACCCCTGATCTCAACTCATAGGAGGCTCGGGCGGGACAATTGCCGGCTGTGTATCCCAGACTAACCCCGCCTCCTGCGACACCACCAGCCACCACCACGCCAAAAACCATGGTTTAAGATTTTAAACCACGTGGTCTTTTCTACAGAGCGAAGGAATTTCAATTGGCTGGAATGTTCGGGTGAAACCAACACCTTCTTTGAATGGCCACACAACCAGCATGCGAGAATAGACGCTCGGGAGCTACAGATTTGCTGGAATCGGCTTGAAATTTATTGTTATGTCAAATAGGTGCTCCAAACCGGCGCACATGCTGTTTTACGTCTTTAGTGGACTGGGAGTGGCACGACGATCAACGACTGGGTTGCTATAGTATGCCTTGAATTGCGAGAGCATTTCAGCCTCCGGCTTCGGGTGGCGTGTGCGGTGGAAGTAAAGAAAGGGGAAGCATTCGGCTCGGCATCACTCGGGGCTCGGATAAACAGTCGACAGTCGCTGTACCACAGCCACACAGTCACTGCTCGTACTCCGCCATTCTAGCACGATTTCAATATTATCGCGCAACTCCTGTCAAACTCTCGAAAACGATTTATCGAACATCTTTATTCGATTAAGTCAAATAAATGAAATGTGGACATCGATGAAGATTAATCGTTTTGCGGGAGACTTTTAATTGATTAACCGTTCATCGATATTATTCATGGATTAATCGCTCATCGATATTACTCGCCGTGCATCGGGGCCTGAGAGGGTGTCTAGGCGCGCGCTCTCCCTCTCTCCTCTTAGCCATAGAGAAAGGAATTCAACAAGAGGGGACACTCCCATAGGGCCCAGCGCCCGAATTGACTGCAGCGTGCCAAGTGGTCGGCGGTTTCGGTTTTGGGCGCGCGTATTTTGAACGCAAGGTAGCACGCCGGCTGCGCCCCCCCCCCTCCTTTTTCTTTTGTTGCTCTTCATGCAGAATCGGTTTATTATTTAGTAAAAATGATTGCGAACGATCTCGTGAAGTCCCATCAAATCCGTGCCACGTGCAATTTCACAAAGTAGACGCAAGACCTTTTGTGCAATGAGAAAATATTTATTTTGCTCTAAATAAAAGCTCGTTCAGCGCTTTTTGTGCGTTCATCCAACGTTGTGACCCCAACAGGCCAGGCAGTAGTTCCTGTATCAAGCTCCACCGGACGGCACCAACTGAAAAAAAATTAAATTACAAGCATGTTACATTTACAAGCACGTAACAGCATGTTACAAGCATGTGTCATTTTGGTATTTAGACATAGGAATACTGCGTGTAGAGGCGAAACGTGCGAACGCGGTGAATGGGCGGCATTACACTCTAAGCCAAAAGAGACTAACGGGGGTATAGGGGTTAGTCCTTTGAGGGACTAACTGCGTTGCCACAACCATTACTCCCTTTAGGGACCAACGGCAAGGGGATGAACTGTTAGTCCCCTAGCAGTTACTCCCTTGGAGATTAACTTTTGGTCCCTCCAGTTACTCCCTGGAGGATGAAATGTTAGTCTCCCCAGTTGCTCCCCAGAGATTAAATGTTAGTCTCACCAGCTGCTCCCCGAGGACTAAATGTTGGTCCTTGCAGTTACTCTCCGAGGACCAACTGCTCATCCTTCCAGTTACTCCCCAGGGGATGAACTGTTTAGTACTCCATATCTGTAGTTACTCCTTATAGGGTTAATTTTTTGTCTCGAACATGCTTTTCAGAGGCCCAAGACATGAGCAGAGCTGCTTGGGCTGGGATTTTTTTTTATCTCGAACATGTTTTTCAGACACAGAACAAGAGCTGCTTAGGTGCTTGTAACATAAAATATGGAGAAAATATAAACAATAGAACACTTTATTTATTTTTTTACAGTAGCAACGTGTGTGACACGCGCACAAGTGGAGTTGGCCACACACCACTGTTAACACCGACCATGTGGCATATTGTCAAATGTTCTTTGTGCCTTTGGCGCAAAAACAATGTCGAATATCCAGTAAAGGGCAATCTCCGTGGCAAGGCCAGAGACAAGGTCATCTTCGTCAATCTTGATCGATTCGAGCTGTACATGGAGGGCTCTTGCTTGCAGCAGGCTAGTTCCCTCGTATTTCACCGTAGGCATATGATGTGACGCATCCGGGTGCTGCAAAAATAAATGATAGGGTTGTAAGTGTCAAAGCCAACACATGATTATGAGGCACACTGTAGATGAGTGGTCCATGCAACAGGTCTATTATCAGCATGCAAGTTACATATAATCTTGCGTAAGGGGAAATAAAAGCCTCCATCCTCTTCTTCACAATGCTTGACAGTCAAGCGCACAATCTGAAGCTGTAGGCTTCAGGTCTGAAACGAAAAGTTTTCACAAATTAGGCATGAACACCCTACACCCCGATTGCAAGACCTCATATATGAACACAGGCATTGAAAGACAATTTACATTGCAATTACAGTGGATCCCCGATTATAAGGCTTTGAGGGGACCACACAAAACCGCTCTATAATCGGGGCATCGTATAATAAAAAAAAACTTAAGAATATAGGCAGTGACGATGTCTTGCCCAAAAAACAGGTACAGACTGCCTGAATAATCCCACGGCACGAACCTGCACTGCTTGCAAGGAAGGTAGATTAAATTATTCAAAAATTGCGGTATTTATTCGATTGTAACACAAGTGTACTTTTTTCACAATTTTCGTTGCTTGAACCATGACCCTTGTGTTCATTCGAATAACGACAAAATTGACCATTTAAAACAAATCTACTAAATCCCACGATTTCTTGTGTTACGTTGGCAACCTGTAACCTTACAGCTCGATCCAATCCATGGACAGGTCGACCGAAGTGCTAACTTGTTTTTGGTTGGAATCGGCGCTGTTTTCACTGTGCTTGTGACTGGTTACGGTGCTGTAATACCCTATAACCTTTTGTGGTTCGACTCAGTTCATTCGCGGCATTATGGCAACGCAGCACATTCAGTATGACGGTCGATTCGGGAGACGAGCAATTTTGATGGCCGAGGAGCTGGGAAAGAGGCCACACAACAAGAATACAAACATTTCTGATGCTGCTAATTTTTGTAATAGCATAACACTTCAATGTTTTGAAACAGTAAGGCGGTGCACAAGGAACCCGAGAGCAGATTCAGAAAGTGTTTGTAAGCAAGAATTTGTAAAAGTGGTGATTGGTCAACCAGGGGGATCGGTCCACCCATGAAACAGGATGCAGAAACCAGGGTGTTGGCCAGTCAAGAAGTGCTGTTATGAAGGCTTGCACATAGAGAGCTTTGTGAATTTAAGTCGACTCATTTGTGCTAGCCAAAACAGACGTCAAAGGGTACAAGACGCTGTTAGTAGTACCAACATAAACAGAGCTTCCAAGTTGCCTTCCAGAACCAACAGAACAAACTCCAACAAAAACAGAGAGAATTTATTATGGCAATGAAAACAGCAAAAGCACAAACACAGGACATTCCACATCGTCAGTGCCACCATAGCTATAAGTCAAGATACATTTACTGGTTATTGCGTACAGCTGCACTTTGTTCCAAAAATTAATCATCCGTGTTGTGAACTACTTTGGCTGTATTGGTTTCCACTCGACAAAGAGCAGCAGTGTCTGTGGATTGCTAACAGAAATTGGAAAATCTTCTATCTGATCACTTGGCGTGGAAACAAGCATAGGAGTGCCGGTGTACGGGCAACCCAATGCAACCCTGAGAAATTTAAGTGCCAGCCGTTATAGAATATTTGCATGAGCTACCGGCATAGTTCTCATGCATTTCAAGTCCACTATGTCATGCCTATGTCACACCTATGTTGGTGCTCTCCCAGGCCCATGTTGAGGCACCGGCCAGTCTGCCCCATGTAAATCTGACCAAATATACACATGATCAAAGGAATAGACCACACAACCCCTGATGGATGCAAGACAAGTTTTGTGGTATCTTTAACTAAGCAAGCCTCCCTTGCCTAGATGTCTTTCCCGATTCGCTTGTGGATTGCTATGCACATATATAACCAGAAAGAAATAATCTAGACAGGATATGCACGACAGTCCGTAAGTGAACTGTGAAAGGTGAGCAGGCAAGCAAGCGAGGCTTCCTTGGTTAAAGGTACCACTAAATTTGTCCAGTGTTTGTCCGAGGCAGTGTATTGTACTCCTTTCACATGTGGTCAAATGCACATAGTACAGACTGGCCAATGCCTAAGTATGTACTTAAGATGTTAGCCATATTTGACTCAAAAGACCAGTATGCTCATCCGTCTTGGCCGTGCATTCCAGCAATAGGACTTCTAGCCAGATTACACGATCGTCACCTATTTTTCACCTTTAGTGGAAAATTGACACATGAAATCAGTGAGGCACACTGCATAAATAAAAAGACGTGTGCGCCAGCCCCATTAGTAATGGTCTGCCTTCTCTCACAGTGTAAATTTTGTCCTGAAAAGTTACATGAACTGACCAGCAAACTCAAAAGGACGGTACAAATTTCCCCTAGTGGACACGGCTGGTTCTCAGAAAATGCACAAATACAGGGATGGGTATCTGTTGGCATACTGTAGTAATAGTTGGCGCAAGTTAGCTTCGACATTGCTGCCATACTTCAGCTGTCGCAAGGCTACACCTTCACATTTCATTTCAAGAAATTTAAGCTCATCATATGTCTATTTGCCAGTGGCAGTTAATCTGAGGACAAGACAGAAATTATTGTAAATAGCAATGTTAAAGTAACAATGGTAAGCAAAGGTAAGCATGCTGCACACTTAGACCTGCGACATATTTGGCACACTACAGTTCGAATTCTAACATGCACAAAAACTGCACATGTGTGTAGCGTTAACAGAGAAAAAATACAGAAATAGAAGCTACAGCATAAAGAACAGTTTCAAAACAATAAAACCAAAATAAGGAGAGTAATATACTGTGTGCAAAGCAAAAATAAGTGAACTTGCAGCCAAGTGAATGAAGCGAGAAAAACATGCTAAACATCAGGGCATGTTAGGTTTAGTTTTATATAGAACACAATAATGTGTGCATAATGTTATGAACACAAATAAGCAGCAAGTTGAATAACATTGCATAACTATTTAGCCTATTTAGTAAGCTGAGTTGAGTAATATGTCCATAAGCTTATACACAAATCATACCAAGATCGTAGTTTCTGGTACACGTACACTTCATACATACCCGACATGACATCCAGATTACACCCTGTGCTGCTGTAGCCATGGCTGCGGGATCCCTGCATTTCCCTGCCATTATGTTGACACTGCTATAGGGTCACGGTCTCACCACTGCAAAATGAGTAGTGTGTTAACTTATAGCATTGATTGGCACAATAAAACTGTCATATTGTGAACACATGTAAGGTGCACAAAAAACATGTCTGGACTAGTGCAGGGTGGCAACGGAGCACAAGGTCGAGTCACTGAAGAATGTCATGATAATAGGGACCCCTTCATCAAAGTAAAATTTTGAACACGCACACAGCAGCACATACAAGAAATGTTTGTTTACATACTAGAGTTTGCTTTCATGACTTAGTTTAAACAACTTTCCCCTGCGATGTTTAGTTATGTCAAAGTTATGGCAACACCCCTTGTTTTGAAAAGAAAGCTGTACTAGTAGCAAACTGTGACTGCTTACATTCTCGTTTTCTCCTCAACCTGCTCGTAAACCGAAAACCTGGTAAGCATAGATTTACAACGTCGAAGAGTTTATAAGCGAAAAAACGTAATTGCCGTAATAATCGGTGAAGAGACAGATCAGTCGTTATTATGCAACTTCAGCAGAAAAGCGGAAGCGCACGTACAGGTGAACACGATTATTTTCGAACGTAATTTTTATCATCGGAAGAAAACGTTTATCAGGATATTCAATTTCGCATCAAAGCAATAAATTTGCGTAACTAAATTCTGACAAACAGCGCGCAGCATGGACAAGCACAGGTTTCACTGTTGTCGCAGAAGTTCAATTTCCTACGTTCGCAAGGTACGCTATGCACACGCGAGAAGCACGCACAACACACGTGTATTTAGCAAGCACGACTGCTTACCTTTTCAATGGTACGACGCTCTCCAAGTTGCCGGTGCTGCGTCGACGACATTACTCCCATCATAGATGTCGCTGCGTAGTGAACGAGCTGAGGCACGCTAACAATACGCATTATTTTTTTTCGACGTCCACCCAACTTTCCACGACAACCAGACAAAGGCCACGACATAAAAATCGTTGGTCCACATTTGCCTGGCGCGCCACGCATACGGCGAGTTCGCAGCGAGACACGAGGTATCTTCTGGCACTTTTGTGCACGCTAACTACGTCCCGTTTCATTACAGCAAACACAAAAACACACGATAGAGAAAATACATCGTAAGCAGCACGGTTGCAGCTCGCACAGACGACCGCCATCTTGAAGACTGAGGAAAAACAACAGCGCCACCTGCATACTTGTGAGGTTGTTGTGGCCTCCGTGATGCCAACAATATTAACCAGTAAACTCATGTTTTGTGCCGTGTTACGCCCAGCTACGTATATATGTTGCGAGGCAAAACAAGCCACCGAACAGTCCACATTTTACGTTATAGTTTATCGTAGAAATAAATTCTATGACGTATTTTCTTTTTTTGGATTGCTTCCGTGGTCTGCAGCCAGCAAAAGCATGGCCTTAGAGATCGGGTTACGTTATCCTTTGAAAGCCGTCGCTGGGGCGTGAGTTGAATGATATTGACTGCCTGCGCCGCCACTTCGTTTTAGATAACTTCCGGCTATCGTTAACATCAGCAGTAGGCTCAGAAATTGTCGAAACGATCTCTGCAGTGTGCCTCAATCGTGGTTTTCGCATAAACCCCAGCATTGCTTTTAAATCATCATTTTTGGCAAATTATGTAACACTGCGATTTGCCTGTAAATTGTGCTCGATATGATAGACTAATAATCTGTATTATTGGCCTCCCCCCGTACCCCCCCCCCTCCCCTAAAAAAAAAAAATCAGAGCCCTTCCACTATGTGAAGATCGAAGACCAGCTATGGTCTTCGATGGTTCTCGATATCTGCTGGTTCTCGTGGTTCTCGCTATCTGCTGTTTGTCGCGACGCTGTACGGGGTGCCGCGTAGCTTCGCATTTTATTGCGATGTTCTCAGGCTATTTTTGTTGCAGGTTGTTCGTTAATGCGCTGACTCGACTGCAGCTTCAGCCGCTGACGCTTTGGTGCAACCATTTACTTCATTTGTGTGCATGCGTATCTATTTGCAAAACGCAGTCCCCCTACGCCAGCCCGCAAGAAAATCTGGCTCATGAATAGACATGTGAGCGCGTGCAAATGCAGGAGGCAGGATGCATGCGGCGTTCTGTAGGAGAGCAACGGTTGCATGACGAGAGCAAGCGTTGCCGTTCGTCCTTCCGTTGCTCCCTTTCAAACCGGAGACTAAACACTTAGTCCTTCGATTTTCGACATGTCAGCCATCTTGTTCCAGTTGGTCCCTCTGGGGACTAAATGTTAGTCCTGAGGACTAAAAACTGCAGTTACTCTCATTTTCTCCATTTTTGCCTTAGAGTGTACAATACCGCCCCTCAGAGTACTACTGGCTTCTCACCGTTCTTCTTATTGTACGGCCGCCACCCGTCGCACATATCAACACGATCTTTCCATACAAGCCAGACACGTCTGAGTATACGCCTATATCTGCCACAGCCAGACATGCTGAAGAGTGTCGCGACCTTGCCCGGACCTTTACTACTAATGAGCAAGAGCGGCAGAAGAGCATTCGCGGTGACACCACCACTTCTGCGCCCACGTTTTTCCCTGGGGCGCTCGTCTGGCTCTCAGTCCCTACCACCGCAACTGGACTCTCTTCGAAACTAATGCCCAAATACGATGGCCCCTATCGTGTCGTCGAACGCACGCCCCCAGTAAATTACCTCATTGAACCCGTTGAACCATCTTCGGACATGCGCCGTCGAGGGCGCGACATCGTCAATGTGGAGCGCCTCAAGATATACCATGACCCACTCATCGTGACAACCTGTTAAGTCTCCGGGCGGCTCCCTTTTCGCACCCGAGGTAATTGTAGCGAAGCGTTGGAACCCCGAAGTGGGTCGTCCGCTCCAGTGCCTTGAAGTGGGTCTCCTTCTCCAGTGCCTTCTAGTGGGTCGTTTTCTTCGGCTCTCGAGCGCCGCTCGTGCTGAGAGTCCGTGCTGCGCTTTTTGGACAGTCACCCTTGCGCTACTTCAAGTGCCGTCCAATAAACATCCTTGTAGTATAAAAAAGGGGGAAAAGGAAAGAAAAGAAAATCACACACACACTCACACAAAACAAAGCTATTTCTGTGGGCATTGTCACGCAGTCTTGCGAAGGCGTTCTAGTGTTGCACAGTGTGAACGTCCCATCATACGTCCCACAGTGTAGAGTGACAATTTGTCACTTAGTCCGGTGTCTTTTAAATAACGCAGCAGTGCCTTCAGGGTGGTTCGCGCTGTTGTTCGTGTAGGCCAGTTTCCAAGGATATTGATTTGCGTTATTTGGCGTTTGTCCAGTTGATCTATCGTGGCTGAGAGATCCGCTCTCTGCGGGTTAAAATGAGGGCACTCACAAAGAAGGTGTGCGATTGTTTCCTTGCACCGGACGAGCGTTCTAATCACAGTCGGTCAGATAGTCCGGTGGCTCGCAAGAAGCGCAGAAGCGCCTGCACGGCCTTCTTTTGTTACGTTAAGTCCAGTCTGTGGTTGAGAATTTTTTCTTCCGACAGAGGCCGGTCGTCCAATTGGTTAAACGCGTTGGTAAGAGATTGTCTTTGTGCGCTGTACTGCGGGCAGTCGCACAAAATATGTACAATTGATTCTTCATTGCCGCAGTGGTCACAGGCTGCGCTGTCGGCTATTCCTATGCGGAACGCATAGGCGTTGGTAAACGCAACGCCCAACCATAATCTGCACAAAAGAGTTGCGTCTCCTCGGTGAAGCCTTGATGGTACTCGAAGGCTTAGGGTTGGGTCCAGAGAGTATAAGCGAGCATGCATGAAGTGCGATTCATTCCATTGTGGCCTTGTGCGTTGGCGAGCAAGCACGCAGAGCTTCCGTGGAGAGTCAGTCCTAGAAAGTGGTATTGGTCGTACGTGATCTTCTGTATGAGCTGTGCGGGCAGCTTGATCGGCCCGTTAATTTACGATAATTGCACAGTAACTTGGAAGCCACTGAAAAGTTATTTCTTGCCCTATTTAAGTCAGGTTGTGTATTGCCTCGGCAATCTCAAAGACCAGCTGTCGTCTCGACCGCGGCGTAAAGGTGATAGTAGAGACTGCAGAGCCGCCTGTGAGTCGGAGAAAATTGTCCATTTGTGTGTCAGTTGATCACTAATGAATTGCAGCGCGGCACAAAGCGCTGCGAGCTCTGCTGCCGTCGATGTTGTGAGGTGAGACGTCTTGATTTAATAGTTGTGCCCATCGTTGGTATCAAAACGTGATACCATCAAATAGTGTACGAAAAAAAAAGATGGTCGGTTGCTTGAACAACCACTGAAAATATGCGGAAACTGTACGTATATCATAAGCAGAAATGAAACCCCGATAAGCTGTAATAAAGTTTACGTACATAGGACAGACAGGAACGTGTTTAGTGATAGAGCCAGGCTCAATCAAAAACCGTCAAAAAGAGTATGGCAGTCGTTTAGAATATTCTTGCAAAGAGTGCGTTTCCACACATTTTATTATTATGTTGGTTTAAAAGACAATCACTAAGCAACAACATGAAATTGCAGACATTATAATAATTAAAGCTGGTAATAAGTGTGTTAGTACACTACTTCTTGCTTTGCTGTACAAATAATGGTTGGTAGGTAAAAAAAATCACTGTGTGGTACGCATGCTAGCTTTCTACGTTTTATTGTGCGTGGTGTTTTTATTTTGAAAATACAATACCTGCAATGTTTTTTTTTCTTAATAACTTCAGTTGGTAGGAAGTGCTCTGTCTGATCGCTCCTCACTTTTTTTCGCACCAATTTTTTGCCCTGTCATATACATAAGGATCGGCTGAGTACACTGTTCTGTGCCTTAAGAGATATTCCTTGTGTGGGTTTGGCTTTTTTTAATAATTACTCCACGTATTTCATGGAGCGGAAATATTTTGACACGGACTACACTTTACTGTACATTTTATTTGATGCCATCAGTTGTCGAAACAAATGCAATGCAGGTAGCTTAGACGAAAAGATAGTGCTATGAGCACTGGCTGATTTAAATTGTGCATTTCCAGACTGCGAAAATCTTTGTGAAATACTTAATTAGTTCGGCATTTAAAATCCCTGCAGAAATTCGCTAAAAATTCTATTTTTCTGTAACAATTTTCTAAAATAATTATAGATAGACGTTGATGATACGCGCAGCATTATTTGTCGTACCGGAGCAGGTAGTGTATTCTACGCACTTTACACAACACCAATGCTCCTGAAAGAGCATACCTACGTTTCACCTTTACTATGCGTATCGAACGTGTGAGTGATGGAATAGTTGAGCAAAATGTACTCACGCAACGACGTAAGGAAACCGGCGTCTACAGCAATGTGTGTGAGAGTGACTAGTAGGACAGCGACTGCGCAGGCCCTCATGATTATTAGTTTTAACTGAAATAGCATCCAGAAAGGCAGCCTCCAATCCTTTTCTCCAATTCGCAGGTGCAGGCAAAGAAGCAGAGTCTGCGACGAGAGCTTGCAAGCAGTGGGAAACACAATATCTGTAAGATTTTTTTCACAATGTCGAGCCCGAGATTTCTTTATCATCTATGTCCTACCTGTTCGAGACATGGGTTGCTTGTGTTAGGCCAGAACGTGCCCCAACGTTGGAAAAGAATAGGGTGATAGCTCATACAAAGTTAAGGCTTCAGAACAGTCTGTGATTCATTGTGTCAAATTCTATCGCGTCTTCAGGTTAAGTACGCCGTTGTTTCACGTACTGCAGGTTAAATTTTTTTCATTATGTCCGGGAGGGCCACCGAATAACAAGTACACATTTTGGAACTTCTTGAGAAGCAGCGTTACATTTGCTTACAAGACACACATTTGTTCAGTAAACGGTGGCGACAGGGAAATTAGGAACACGGGGACAATGCGTATTTTATTTCCAGGCCTTGCAGGAATTTACCTGAGGGGTACAAGGAACAAACTAGTAGGCAAGTCTCTTTGTTACGGTGTCAACGTTGACTATTTCATTCAACGGTGCACGCACTTCACTTCAAAGTGCAGTCATTTCCATTCTTGACATGAACGCATTTTTTTCTGGAACATCTCCCGCACACTTTCGTTAACCCAAACTACGTCATCGCTCAAAATGACTCTACGCAAAACAGTACACATAAACCTAGACGGTTTATACGCATACCCACCAGCACTGAATCGTGCAAATGGCTATGCGTATTGATCCCGCATGGCTTTCGCATCATGACCAATTCCCCTGAAAGATGAATGAACCAATATTGTAGTTCTCGGCACTCATGAAAGCAGAACAAAATTCTTCAACACGCGCGTAGGGTGTACGTTGTCAAACGGAGATTACAATTGCATGATCTTTATGCAGTTGCATGGCCCGTCTATAGCGCACTTGTTGTATGCACCAGATGCCAGAAGCGTGCTCTAATATTGCCGTGGTAGGTCAAGTACTGCGCTTCTGCCCCTCGATTCACCTGAAATCTGCGTGACGTATTGATTTTTTCGAAAGTCGCGAAAAACTGGGGCATTCCGTTCAGACCGGCTCTAACGAGCCTAGCGACTCCGATATGTTCGCCTCTGCACAGTTCGTTTTAGGGGCGAAGCTCCTTAGGGTGTGGGTCTGTCCCTCCTCTGTAGTAGTAGTCGTCGTAGTAGGTAGCCACGTCTACTTTTATGAGAAAAAAAAATTCCGAGAGTTGTGGCCGTAGCGGAATCGAACCAGGGACCCCTCGCTTCTCAACGCGTGGCGCTAACCACTACGCCACGAAGCGCACATGGATAGACGCACCCCGATGGCAATAAATACCCAACATTAACGAAAGACTGCGCGTTTCTAACGCGTTTGTGCTAGCGCGTTACGGCCCGTGCAAGAAGCTGGTGTAAGACCCTGTGGGCCTCCGCCTTACCCCCGTATTCATAAACGCTGATGGCGTCGGCAAACGCGGTGCACGTTCCGGCATGTGTAGGTAAGTGGTTCTTGAGGGAAAGGGAAAGGTTGGCGCTATCTTCTGCAGCCCTTGAGGGAGCACGGCTCAGCGCCAACCGGCATGTGTAAACGGCTGCGTAAGACGCTGTGGCCTCTTCCCCTTAGAGTACTGCACGTTTCTAAGGCGTTTGTGCTAGCGTCCCCTTAAGCGGGAGATGGTGCAATTATAATGAAGGGCGCTGTTATAAAATAGGAATGACGTCATATATGGCGCGTGTCATTGGTGGAAGTCAATCGTTCGATTTAGTGCGGCGAGACTGGGCGAATTACACGGAAGATTCACGGTTTACCGATGATTCCCTCCGGAGCTTCGCCTACTCATCATCATTCACCCCGTGGATATGCGGTGCTTTTTTTTTTTTCATTATCCATTTGCTGCGTTCTAAACCTACCCATACACTTTACTGCAACTGCTACTGGTTAAATAATTTACCCCTAGTATCACTACTAATTGCGGCTCAGGGACTCCTTCGGTAGTTGTAGCTGAAACCCGTCTATGGACGAGGGCAAGCCGAAGTGCTTGTAGCGAATTATGACCAGTCTGGCGTAGTCGGGGCACAGGAAATGGTAGGGCAGCCACATTACGTCTCCGTACAAGCTTAAAGGCGAACATAGTTCCACGGGTACTTCGGATCGCATCCTAGGAAAAGCACAACGCTTCGGCGACAATCTTACTCCACTTGCAATGCACACGACCCAGAAGGCGAAGCGTAATTTCTTGTTTTGAGAGCGCGCGCTCTGGACATTATATATTTTCTGCTTAGCTTTTTTTTTTCGAGTGTAATCTCGAATTGATTTTTGTTGGACGACAATTTGCTACGCTTACTGTGCTATAACTGCTTCGAGCTGTTGTAACCCTTGAACTACACACTGTTTCTGTGTTAATTCTCGCAACTGCGCTGTCACTTGTCAATACACGCAAATATCATAAACATGCTAAGCATCATGAAGAAATGGCTACGATGGAACCATGACGGCATGAAAGTGAGTGCCTGCCGACGAAGCCTTGGGGCAATGGCATGACGTCATTGCATCATCGACATGCCGTGTTCACGCTTTCGTTGTCATTTGATCGTCGTTAGTTTGCTGAACTGATTTCAGTTTCATCGTGACATTGCTGCTGCTGCTTGTGCCTCGAGTTTAAAAGCAAACCGTCGTTTATAAAGTATCTGCGTATCCCACAAACGGTGTGTGCGTAAGGCAAGCTTTAAACGAATGCCTGCTTCCCCCTCCCTCGTTCTCGTGCATAAGCGAAGCATTTTTATGAAATTTATTCTTCGCATGATGGCAAGTATGTTTTATATGCTAGAGTCGAGATAAATTGCTTGCGATGGTATTGGATTGACGATCATTCCAGGACGAGATAAAGTACACCAGAGTACAAACGCATGTGACTTCTATTAAACAGTATTTCCACACAAAAACAGCACACACACGTGATAGTTCTGCAAAAAACACGCACCAGAGGGCACGCCGGTATATATGAATTAGCCAAACTTAAGCATGCAGCCTACAGTTGATGTAGAAGCAGCTGTCGCCTAGTCGGAGATGTCGTGCAACTAGTGTCTGACAGCTGCGTCATAGGCAGATGTCGTCTGTCCGCGTAGAGCTAAGGTCGCCCTGTGTCTCGTTCTACTAATTAGAGCTACGGCGTTCTCAGGTTTCTGACAGCGGGCTTGTGCTCGGAAGCAAACAGCAGAAGCCCACCGTGTCAGGCCAAATAGCCGGCGAGGTAGCCCCCTAGCGAGGCTCATAAACACCAGGTCCCCTGCACTAGTTTCCCAGCGGGAGAACCGGCCGTTGTAGTCTCTCAGCTAGTGATAGCATTGCTTCGGTGGCTGGCATAGTGACTTGTGCGGTGATTTATTTTATGGGCTCGACGCCCAGTGAGGAAGCTCTGCCTTCCAACGCCAAATCTCGCACACCGCCCACGCCATGGATCATACGCTTTCTAGCCAGGCGTCCCGATCCGCCAATGTCGCCGCTCACAAATCAGTTTCTCCTACGCCACCGCGCGGTGCACTGTCTCCATCTTTAATGCACTCCCGCGTACTATATAATACAACAATGCTTAAAATGCTTTTATGTCAACTAGCGCTATTACAAGCACTCTTAATGAGCGGTACGATCGCCGCCATCGCAATGTCAAGTTCGCCCCAGGTGCTTGGGTGCTCCTCTGGTCACCATGTCGTGGTGTCGGTCTCTCCCAGAAGCTTCTCTCTCGCTACACAGGGCCTTATGAAGTCCTACGTCAAGTTAATGATGTCAATTACGAGATCTCGCCGTTACAGTTTGCTCCGTCCTCAAGTCCGACGCCAGTTGACATCCTACACGTTTCGCGGTTGAAGCCATACTTCGCTCGCAGTTCTTCGCGTGACATCGCCTGACATCCATGGCTTCAGCACCCGGGGGTCCTGTTACGAAAAGATAGGAGGAAAGAAAAGAAGAAGAAGATCGAGAGACACTGGCTGCTGCGTGTTGTTGCTGGTCAGCTATCTTGACCACACTAACCCTACTTGTGCATATATTGTCAATACATCCAGTCTATACTCCCAACATCCCCGTAACAATATTTTTGTATAAATAGGTAATTTTTCAGAGAAAAGGTGACGAAACAAATACACCTAAACCATTTTCAAATAATTACCTATGCCTCGTACTTTGAATCTGTAATGAATATTCTGTGTAATTAATTCCGAGTTCTGTTCAGAGAAATTCGAAGGTATAAAAGAGAAGCGTCGCACGACTATATGTACATAGGATATATACGCTGTGTTTTGTGGCTTATTTCACGTTGATGCCACACGCAGCACGAAGGCCAATTAACTCGCTGCTGCTGCCCCACTTCCTGACTGCAGAGTTTCCGTTGTCACAGTGAGTGGTCATCATGAGGGTCATCGTGAGAGTCACCTTGAGGATCCCTTTGAGGGTCGTCGAGGTAGATGTGTTCATGTTTAATTTTTCGCACGTGACACTACGATTGTTCATTTAGTTAGTATACCTATGTTTACACTCTGATACGACCGACAAAACTACTATCCTTACTTCGTATACGTGCCCACTAATTTGTTATAACAATAGATGCTTCGCCTTTCATGCGAAACAGCGACTTTTTAGGCGTATTTCACTATATTAGGCTGAAGAAAATTGAATTACTGAATCACAAATGCAGAGAATAAAAGAAAGCCAGCGAGAGTAACTGGATATTTTAGAGTTTGCTACCCGTTGCTCATAAATATGTTTGTTGAATATGTGACATTTTAGCAGAGATCATTAAACCGAAACGGAAAATGAAAACCTTGCACTCGGCCGCGCAACGCTTGAAACAGCGAAGCTGGGTGATCGTAGCCCAGCATTTTCCAGAAGAGCGCGCGAAATTTTCATCTTATAACTCATGATGATAATTTATTCTAGCGCGTCTCGGACGTACGGCCGTCACTGCGCGTTGCATACCGGAGCTTGCACACCGACACCGCGTTCCAATGCCGGCCCCGCATTCCAGCCGACCCGCTCCGTGAATGCGTGTCTCTCGCTCGCATAGCGCGCAAAACCCACTGACCTCCACTAATGGAGATCAGTGGCAAAACCTCTTCACCTCGCACAGCACGAGCGTACGAATGCGCCAGCTGTGGACGAAGACGACGACGCTCGAACGCAATCGTATGGTTAGCATAAATGCATGCTCTGAAGGCGTGGCTTTATACCGTATACATTCGTGCAAGGGCCGCACGTTTTTTCCGCGATTTTGATGGGATGCGGCCCTTCCACAGAAGTGTGAAATTTTTGTTCAATTTTCGGTCCACGTATGGAACAACGTATTGAATCGTGCCATATATACCTAACGATGGATATCTGGCGCCTAGCTGCGGACATCCTCGCTAGATGTCTTCATCGGTATCGCTGCTCGGGCTCGGCTCGTCGCCTCTGCTCGGGTCATCGGCACGTTCATGTATCCAATCGTGCTCAGTGCCGTGCATGGCAATGGAGATCGCGGTGACCTTAAAACTCTTTACAATAATGTCCCTGGACACCGCACGCCACACATTTAAAATCCAAGAGCAGACCAGCTGAAGTGACGCCCTCCTTAGTCGTCCGGTCAGCGTTTTCTTGTGGTGGCCCGCTTCCATCCATTCAGAGTACTGGCTTCTTAATTCTGCCTTAAAGGGCCTATTAATAAACACATCCAGTGGTTGCAGCATGCTTGTTAAACCGCCGGGGATGACCGCCAGATCCGTACGAGCTTCTGCAAGACGAGCCTTTACGCGCTCTGCGAGGCTCGACAGCAAACGGTACACTAGTGTGCCGTTTGCTGGCGAGATTTTTTTTCTTTCAAAATTTGGACTGCCAAGTGGGGGGGAGCGGCCCTTATACGAGGGCGGCCCTTAGTCGAGGGTATACGGTAGCCTAATGGTTACAACGCTCGCTTTCGGGTTCGAAAGTTTATTTTCTTTCTTGGTAGTTTCTTGCTACGCACCACAAATTACGGCTGGCTTAAACAGCTGTTTAAAGCATCATGATAATCCGAGTACACAGTTTCCTAGTATGGTCCACTCTACTGAAGTTTTATTACAAAACTGGCAAATGAACTACCTCCTGCTATATCTTGGGATAAAGGTTGCCATAGTCAAAGCGCTCGACGTTGAAGTATTTCTGAAAATTGAGCAGTATAATATTCCTTAAGAACGCTGCGAAAAACATCATAATTTCAGGTTCCTAAAACAAGCTTTGCTACTTGAAACTTATATGAGTTACGTAGCATTTTTGAACACAAGTCAATACAAAAGTGAACTCAGCGTACTCTATCCTGTTTGGGAAAGACTTTTCATGTTCGTAGTCACCAAATATTCTTTCTTCCGCTTGGTCTAAATGCAGTACCTGATTGTTTATTGTAATTTTTGGCCGCTTGTCCGCTCATTGCTCCCGCACTGTGCTGCAAGTTTCCGTCCTTTTACCGTTTATGTATTGCTTGTTCATGAAAAAGGCTACGTAAGATGCAGAATCTCATTTATATCTTGCTCTTTCCCGATCAGGTTAACACCTTCCAAGAATTGTATGCTGCTTACAAGTGTACGTTGCTGCAGCAGGATTAGGCTACGCGCGCAAAATTGTGCTCTCAGAACAAGGTTCTGCTTAACTGCCTGAAATTAAAAGCAGGGCTGTGTGCTAGAAAAACAGAGGAGAATTATTTTTCTCAAGGAACGTGCGATGACATTCCGCACCGGAGGGTCGCGTTACTGATCACGCACTAATTTTTAAAGCCACAGCTGTCTTAACTACACCGCGGAGTTCCGTGATCATCTCAGTAACATCCAATGAACCGAGCGGGATAGAGCAACATAATCTGTAGAGGCTAAAGGCACCGATTCCCAGTGGAGACGCAGAGGGGGTCCCTTTATGACGTGTGTAACGAGTTGGGGCTCGGAGAAATGAGGAGTGACGTCAGTTGTAGTTGCAAATGCGTGTGGGTAAATACTGCACCCCCTAATGATTAAGCCAGGATGACTTCACACCGCTCTATTCTTCTGTAAAAAATAAAAAAAGCAATCTTACGCTGCTTACGCCAGCTGCAAGAACGGCGATTTAGCACGAATGGAAATCACGACCAGGGCATAGGTAACCTAAATCTTATTTCTCTCGCTACCAGCTGCTCAGCCATAGTGCATCTTCTTATTTAATTACCCTTTACGTTATAAATAAAACAAATTGCAAGGATTATGCATCTGCATGGCCGCTATCGTGGTGCCTGGTTTAGAAGTCAGATTTCGTAAAATTGAGTAAGACAAAGAGTAAGAAATAATGGCACAAGGTCGTTCGAAGGCATGAGCATAAATGCAAGATAAATCCATGTAAAACATTTCGTTGCCATCATAGCTAATTTATCTTAGAGGCAAATATAACATGGTAATATTTATTGGACACTTTTTGTTCCTTGTATCTGTGCTTACTCCAGCAGAGTTAGGTTGCAATATAATTCCTTCACCTGCCTGTGGGCTGACATGGCGCAGCATGTTCGAACGCGTAATGTAGTACAACATATTATTGACTCTTACAATCAATATCTGATGTTTTCTGCGTATTTTCTTACTAAAATCCTATTTCCACACATAAAACGTGCCAGGCTCATACATGTACTACGCTCTATTGCGCATGTATATTATATCCAATTAAGTTAAGAGTTAGGATGCTCTTTTCAACCTAATTTAACCGTAGTGCTTCCCAATCACATATTATTTCTGGGATTCGGAAAGCAGCACACAGCAAGCTAATAAAGATTGTAGTCACCGGACTGAGTCAAAAAAGTATGTTGTAACCACTGCGTAACAAAAAAAAAAAAAACAGAAATAAGCACATTCTTTTTTGTGGCAATATACCTGTTTCCAACGGCTCTCGATGGGATACACGCAAATCTGGAGCGGTCATGTATTTCTGAAGGCGCAGCATGGCAAAATGGCATTAGGTTGCAATTCCACGAAAGCGCACAATACTACATACGTCTTCGACACCGAATCACAAAACTCAAATAAGAAACAGAACATATGCTTTGTTCATTTCAATGCTTTAGTAAGCGTCTTCGAACTATGCTGCGAAATGTGACGTTGTCGTAGCGAAACGTACAGAAAAAATGTGTGCGTCTACTTTATTCTGGTATTCGGCAAATTTCTTCATAGTTCCTCCTATCTTCGCCGCTACAGCTGCTGCACCTCTGTTTTTTTTTTTTATGAGGCGTGCTTTTCGTATTGCGCAATATCTTTTGTGTCTGCCCTTTACCACATTTTTTTGTTGGCGCTTATATTGGCTACTCTGGTTTTCGCATCTCTTTTAGAAAAATATATCGTCTCGATAATAATAATAAGCAGTATCAATATCCTGTGGCAAATTAACGTCATCTTCACCGTTATCATTTTACACCGTGTATACACGGCTATGTCAGCTGGTATACTTCCAAGGTAAACAGGAATTGCGTGACGAGCGCCAGTTTCGTCCCTGGTGCTTGGTAGGCTATGATTCTGAGAAAAGAAATCAGAAAAAGATTGGCCGCATATGTTTGCTTCGTTGCAAATGACGTCGAAAGACTATAGTCTTCTGCCACCCCTGATACGTAACACCCTCTCTTCTCCCCCTCCCACCCCTCACGCTCTTCCCCTTTCTTCTACAATACTTCACTGTCTTACTCTCCCCTCTCACTCCTCCTATGATGGATGCAATGGAGGTTTTGCTGAATGAAATTCAAATTTCCCGCGTTTGCCCTGCTCTCGCACCATCTCTTCAGACCTTTTATTACTGTTGGCTCAAAGCCGGCTACAGAGCCGCGGGTTCAGTCGGATTGTTCTGGTGCTTTTATTTTTCATTTAATAACGTAAAAACCAGTCCAATGTGTATTATTATTTAAACAAACGCTGCGGATCACGTTTATACACATATATTTTGCCTCAAATAGGCCTGAGGTTTCCTTTGCGCTGTATAATGTTGACGTGTATGACCCCATGCCCCCAGTGCTAGTAGCTAGGTCTGTTTTGGCCGGGCTCAACCGCCCGGCCACTTGAATCGGGCGGCTTAATCGAGTGACAGACAGACAGACTGAGAGACAGACAGACAAAGTTTTGCGCGTTATGTAGCCTGTTGTAATGACAACGGTTTCGCTGATGCGCGAGCGGGACACGGCCATCCCTCTTGTCTGCAATGTGCTCGACGAGTGTGCGATTTTCAAGGCAGTTGCAAGAGGAAGCTAGCACTAGTTCCGTTTGCGACTACAGTCTGCTTATTCTAACAGCTGCCATTTCCAGCCTCTTTTTTTGTAATAGCCATTTCCTATTGCGTGTTATTCCTGTATTGAATAAACGCCAGCAACGCATCGGTGTTTGCTAAAAATTTACACTATTCCGTTATGATATCTGAGCCAGCATGCATAGAGCGTTGCTATTACGTTTCGGCAGGACAATAACAGGCAGTGAAATCTGCTTTATTTAGGCATTTTTAGCAACATTTGTACAGCAAGATATACAATGCACAAAACAATATTGCAGACCTGAGTATCTCGCATCCACAAAAAAAAAAAAAAAAAAACTGCATATTGTAGTGGCACATATACTTAAAGCTTGCAATTTCTGAATGACAAAAGAAATATTTTTTTTTACTTTGCACGAGACAATCCTACCAACGGAAATCGTTTGTCGCAACAGTTACCTGTTGAGAGACCGGTTGAAATACTGAACACAGCACATTCCGCATACCCAATCACAGACGAGGTGGAGTTGTGCATGCTGGAGCTGTGGTCTGGAAGAAAATAGTAGTAATGAGTATTTTGCTTAGACGCAATGCAATTGCAGGAACAAATTTCAGCACTCTTTCCGCAATACAGTGCTTTCAATTCAATTAGGTCAAATCTTATTATATTTTGTTGTGGGAATTAGGTTAAACGTATGGCACCAAAATTTAACAATCGAAGCTCTTATTTTAACTGCTACCATTTTGAAGTCACAAGTTTGGTAAGCTGCTTTCCCAATAGCTGTCTGAAAACACTGATACGTTCTTACAGCTACATTATTCTGATCTCTGAATTTCTTATTCACTTATTGATAAGACACTGGTGTATTGGTCCGTTCAGTCGTTCTGTATGCTACTTGCCTTCCTAGATCTGCAAAATGCCTATTACTAGAAGAACATCTTCCAAAAGATTAAGCGACTGGTCAACGGTGTATGAGGAGTTCCTACTCTAGAAGAATTTATTTTCCACAGGGGGAGCAACACTTTGCGGGAACATCGGAGCGCGTCACTTGCTAACTGCCGACGTAAGCACCTTCGTACGCATTGGGCGCCAGCGCGACTCTACACCAATGTAAATTCGTTCGTTCTAAGCGAATTTGGCTCGTCTGGTTAGTTCTCCGTTAACAAGCCGCAAACCGCACATCGCACACGAATATTGAATAGAACAGACAAGCAGGCGTTTTAAATGCGTAAGCATTTCTATGGTTACCCAACGACAAAAACTGTCCGAACGTCAATCTGTTCTCCGCATAAGACGATCGCTTTCAAGATAGAGCCAGCTGGGGAAGAAGACGAACGCGCGAGCAGTGGCACGAGCGTGAGGGTCAGTAAGAAAACGCTGGCACGATCAGCTGTATCGAGCCAGCTGTGGAAGAAGCAGTACACGAGCGCGTCTCTGTGACCACGTGACGTGTGGAATCAGGGCACGCACTAGGCACACTTTTAGTAAGCCAGAACTGTGGAGCAGCCGTGGCTTCGGATTGGAAGAATATCAGGGTACCTGGAGCCACCACCTGCAGTAGTTTGCTTGCCTCATCAGTTCAGATTGCGCCGCCTTCCGCAGCAGTTCGTGGTGCCCACCACCACAGCCGCTGAGCAGTACTAGGATTACCAGCAGTTGAGTGTGAGCCCTCAACACCAGGTCGTTACTACGAAATGATTACGCATCATTGCGTAATCATTGCAGGCCACAACTATAATAGCCGAGGATGGCGCATGCTTATATCTTTGTGGCGCACTCTGATTTGTCATATCAAAATTCATTGAGCTGTTTCAGTGCATAATTGTATTGAGTGTGCGCTGCGGTGGAAGGCAGTAACATTAATGCTGTGTGGCGTACTTCTGCAAATGTCTGATAGGCTGTGTTTCGTAT